>NC_064931.1:346676506-346979537 GCF_023897955.1 Schistocerca gregaria
GCTCTGAGCACTATGGGACTCAACTGCTGTGGTCATTAGTCCCCTAGAACTTACAACTACTTAAACCTAACTAACCTAAGGACATCACACACATCCATGCCCGAGGCAGGATTCGAACCTGCGACCGTAGCTGTCGCACGGTTCCGGACTGCGCGCCTAGAACCGCGAGACCACCGCGGCGGGCAACTACAGGAGATAATTTATTTGTTCATTGGTGTGTAACGTTATTCTGTTCCAACTCCTTTCTTTCCTTCCTTCCTTCGTTTCGTCAGTATTGTCCACACAGTCGCTCGTTCCCACAGGTCTTAAAAGTTTCCGTAAACATTACAACAGTCGAAGATTACCAGGAACGGCCTCCGCATGAGATGACTCATAATTTATCCGCATATCAAACTTGTCGCGTTTACAATGGATACACGTAATGACATCAATTCACATACCAAGGTGCTATTAGAACTGTATAAAATAGTACGCGAGTTTCAATTTAGTGGCAATTACGAAACCAGTTGTAAGTGCACTTGCTGCTCGCCGTCTCTTGGATGAAGTAATGAAAGCTGTCTTCTTGGCGTCCGGGTGGGATGAGGGGGGGGGGGGGGGGGAGCTGCGGCCGAGGGAAGACTCCAAAATTCGTATTTTTGATACGAATGAGTTGGTCAGTTTCAAGATGTGTCATGCCACATGAACTACATTTTGTAGGTGATTTTACAATTTGCTAAATAAGAGGCTCAGTAGCATCACGGGATATCACTGAGACTCCGACGCGGGACTGATGACCTCGCCGTTTGACTGAGGGGCGTTGTGGGCCCAATCATTGAGACCCCTGTAATAAATAAAAACTCTTTACTCCATATTTCAGGGCAGAGCAACCCCCTCCCCCCCCCCCCCCCTCTCCCACTTTCCGTACGCCTATGGTTATATAGCGCGAACTTCAGTCACGCTAAGTGTACTAAAGTTAAAACATCTGCCAAACCGATTAGCTATAAAACGTATTACATATTGGTAAAGTACATAGTCGAAAACGCCATATTAAAACGAAGTGTCAGAGTCCATCGCGAATAGTGAAATTCGTATTAAGTCAATCAGCTGGCCCCTAAATAAGCAGAAATGCTAATTGCTGGACTAAAGGAACTGTGCAATTCCAGACGGTAACTAAGTCTTTGTTTGGGTTCAGTACGAAAGTTACCGTCTGTAAGGTAATCGAAAACGTACGTCAAATGCATAATAAAAGCAAATACCGTTCGTCCAGGATCACTCTATTTTTTATATTTAATTTCCGATAACTTACCAATTCCCAGCAAAATAATCAGAAAATATAAATAGTAATGTAAGAATGAGATTTCCACTCTGCAGCGGAGTGTGCGCTGATGTGAAACTTCCTGGTAGATTAAAACTGTGTGCCGTACCGAGTTTCAGTAATGTAAGAGTCTACAGGTTGCACGCAGCTGTGCGGTACGTTAACACGCGCTCGGCACCCGGCCTATCTGGAATGCTGACGAATTGCTTGGTCATTTGACGCGGGTCCGGCCGCACTGCGACGGAGAGTACGCAACTGGCCGCCGTCCGCAGCGGACAACATTACCTAGCGCGGCCTCGCGCGCGAATATGTCTCTTTTCTTAGCTCACCATGGAGCCTTTCGATACGACCGTAATTAGCCGGTGTTAGGATGTCAGACACAGTGATGATGGGTGCGCATAGCGTGCGTGTTTTATAATCCGCCTTTGTTAATAAAACTGTTTAAACTTACTTCTCGTGTACGCGTATTGCCGTACCTCAAGGACTCACCGCTTACAAATCCTGACAAATCATCATCCAGGGCATCAACACAGACTAACCCCCTTATAGTAAAATTGTTCAACTTCTTAGAAAATACTATCTCATTCATGGCTGAAATGTATACAAAATAAAGTAGAAAACAATCTATAGAACCCCCAGAACTATAGTAATAAAAGAAATTACTCAAGTTATACTAAATGATGACAGTACCATCCATGACAAATGGAAGCAAAACGTTGACTGTTAAAAAAAGAAATGAATAAAGAATACAGGCGTCAGACATCTTATTGCTAAACACTGTACTAGTCACCGGGCTGGAAACCGCTACCGCTTTGTCAGGGTGCATATCGAGGACCGGTGTGGCGTCGCTAGAAGCAATAAAACTGTATTCAAGATCATTCCATTTATTAAGTCGGTGCTATGTCTTCTGTGCGGCTGGTGACCACGTAATCCGGACAGGAATTCGCTGAATCCAACAGCCGACTCAAGGCTACCGAGGACGCTGCAGCAGCTCAGAGTGGAAGGAGGTGACAACCTGTTGCGGCGATTTGCCGCCCGCTGGAGAGTTAGACATTCCCATCGGTAGCCCTGCTTGGAGATGGCGATAACCACGACGTGTGCGTTTGATTCACATGCCGTTTCGGGAATACTCAGTCCCTCTCAGATAACTGGCCGCATTGTTCCATGAGGAGGACCGCGATTTCGGATGCCGTGATGCTGTGCTGAATGCTTGAACCTGGCCCGCATGTACGGGAGACCGTCAGACACGTGCGACGCTGGAGTTTCAGGGCAACTTTCTGGGACCGGAGACACCTTGACCTACCTATCAGTGTTAGCTGCTATGCTGACTTCAGTGACTGGGTGCTGGTAACCTGTTTTTATCATTCGTTAATGAATTGCTAATTGAAACAACCAGCAGTTGTTTTGTTTCCGTAATCATTATTTAAATCACACTAACGTCACTATAGCGAAGGTATTTTTAAGCTAGAAATACGTCGTCTTTCAGCGAAACATGTGTGTACTTGAAACTGGAAACATGAGTTCCACTTGTTACAATTCGCAGTTAACGTACTTCATACAAGAAGTGCACACAGTGAGATGATTAAAGAACTACAGTTAATAAAAAAAATTACAAATTTGTAATTTTTTTATCCTGCGTGTGCGTGTCAGAAACGTACGTGGTAAATGATAATTTATGTCTGTGAGTCGTCGTCCTACTGTTTTAAAAAGTAATCAGTACCTATTCTATAGTTCGTCGATAGAGCGGCACTAGAGTCGAGATAGTGTACCGTCTTATAATTTAAAAACTGAGAAACTTCCATTGCCTGTGCGAAACAATCTACCATATTTTTAAAGGGGCTTAGAAAAGAGAGAGGTTGTGTTAATGTGCGGTACGTCTGAACGGGCTTTGAATTCTCCAGTTCTGTTAACTGCACCATCCAGCAGTTTTCTCACAGAAAAAGCAGTAATATTCTAATGTTTTTGAAAAGAGACATTACGCCAGTTATCCTCCATGACAGGAATGACGTCTTTCGTTTCGACTAGAGTGCCCGCACTCAAAATCCTCACTACACAAACCATTGAGGAGATACGTAATTTGTCGCGCGGGATTAGCCGAGCGGTCTACCGCGTTGTAGTCATGGACTGTGCGGCTGGTCCCGGCGGAGGTTCGAGTCCTCCCTCGGGCATGGGTGTGTGTGTGTGTGTTTGTCCTTAGGATAATTTAGGTTAAGTAGTGTGTAAGCTTAGGGACTGATGACCTTAGCAGTTAATTCCCATAAGATTTCACACACATTTGAACATTTAGATACGTAATTTCATAAATGCGCAGGCAACGAATTCGGGTAATACCCCTTCGATATGTTTTTCACCATTTTTAACCCAATGATTTATTATTACCGTTCTGCTTTCCATGACCTTCAAACATGACAGATGCACTATCCTTTATAAAATGTCTGATATTGCAGTGTGGCAGTTCTGATGGTGGGGGGAGGGGTGTTTTGAACTATAGTTGCGTAAGACACTTGTAAAGGTCGGACCTGGACTACATTCGTTACACTGACAACCTCAATAAATAATTACTTTGTAGTTTTTACCGAATGATTGGTGGACTCCACTTTGTGTTGTGCGTTGCTCGTTGTTTTATTCTGAATTGGGTGAAGAGACTATTCCTGGTTCATGATGCCGTTAGAGGAAAAGCCTCCTAAATCCGGAAGGGATCGGCGCTCTCTATGGGCATTATGAGAGTTTCGCTTTCGCAGGAGCACAGAACACGGACGTAGGCTGTCAGCCCGGCGAGAGGGAAGCGGGTCCTGTTCCCTAGCGCCGCTCCTCTCCCCTCGGTGTCAGAGTTCACGCTTTACACTCGCAGCTGAATGCCCCGTTACAGCGACCGCGCGCGAATTGTGAATGCAAAAATTGCTGTTGCTCAAAGTTCTATACATCACATAATGGTGAAGCAAAGGCTCATAATGACCTTTTTTGTGTTTTGGCGTCTCGCAGGCATCATCTAAGACAACGTGTTTGGCAACGTGGGTTTATTCGAAGTTGTTTATTTAATTTGGATGTTAATTTTAGGAACGTTTTACATACATTAAATGCGGCGCAAGGGTCGGTTCGTGCACGGAGTCATCATTTTAACCAGAGAAAGTTGGCACGTTAACTATAATTAGCATAGCGTGGAATTTAAGTCTGGTACTGTGACTTTCAGAAGGTGTTTAGTGTCCAGCCTGGCTGTATGTGTTTTAGTCCTCACCTAAATATGAGTTTAATAAAATAGTCTTGGTCGCAAAACGATTATTTATTTATAAATATTTTATTTATAAAGAAAACATCGTGATCAAGACTGATTATTTTATTAAAATTAGATTTTGATCGCAGTGTTTTCCAAATAGGCCAACGTTACCTTAAATATAAAATAGTTTTATGAATATTAGGGTGGATACATTGGTCCAGGATGCTTCAGCCAAAGGGTGACACCAATGAGAATTTTCGCTACTAAAGAAAATGCAGTGAATCTTGCACAGCACAGCTGATTGGCCAAAGAGCTGAGTACTGGACAATTTTCATAAGCTGCTGAGGACTGGAGAGACACAGGAGTCTGCCGGTGAAGTGTGAGCGGTTTTCATTTTGGGACGTGAATGAGAGCAAACGGAGTTACTCTTTATCAGACGGAAACGCTTTTGCGATCCACTGATTGGTGGCGACTATTTCCAGGCCACTAGACAGCCTAAGTTCAAATCTGTCCAAGGAGTGGGCTGATTTTTTCCACTCTCTTGTGGAAAGTGTGTTACTTTTCGGCAGGTGTGCTACGTTATATTAAGAAGTTACGGTAGTAGAAGGTGGTCGCAATTATCGCCAAGACCAGGGAGTTTCCGAACGGTATTCTTAGGCAGCCCGCAAGCGAAAGCGCTTGTTAGAATTTCGCGGTATGCGAACATATGAATAGAAGCAAGAAGCCTGTTTTATCCCTGCTGCTATAAAGTTTACGGCTTTCGAACTATTCAGGCTTCCCTCTCAGATACGTCAATAATTGACACTTTGCTGGGGGAAGAGAGGATATATATATTAATGAATTAATTAGTTTCTTTACAGAACAAACTGTTGCCGTCAGTATGTTTGTTGCTTTGATACAAGCACTCGCTTCCGTGAAACAGCAGTGAATATTCCGTGGCAACGCGCACGACGGCTGCTGATACAGAGACGAAAATTAGCTCCGTACTGCACAGTAGAGAAGGCATCGATCATTTCTCAATGGACGTCGTAACCGACTGCGTCTTGTAATGGTTTTCCAAGTATTAGTGAGAACATGAATGTATTGATGCGTCTGTTGCCATAACTCATCTTGCAGGTGACGACGTTTTTCATCTTACCCGTCTCAAATAGTCATAGAATTTCACAGTTGACATTCTTCAGTCTCCTGAAAGAATGTGTTATTGTTGCCCGGTCGTGGACCTTTACTACTTCATAAACAATCACTGTTTACAGTCCAGTTTTGAGAGCCGATGCACGGCATGTTGTTCGGCTATAGTCTGTTTCCTTTCGCAGTCCGATCTTGGGGTCCTCTTCTCGTGACCTACATGTCGCCGGGACGGTAAATTTTAACCTTCCTCCCTTTTCTAATTTTCTTAAGTTAATATTTAATAATTAATATTCATTAAACGTGTACCATCGACGCTACAGATACTATTAATAAACTTATTTTTCATTTGAGACGTCTCAACAATGTTTTTTTAGCCCCTTTATAACAGTGTAGTTTTTGGTTTACCCCAAAATTGTACGCTAAATACTTTCTACTAAATCATCAGAATAGTCATGAATAAGACATTTCAACAAAATTCGCTGGTTGATAGTGTGTTAGTCAGGGTCTTTCTTGTCTTAGGCCATGGCGTAGAAATCAACAAACACTATCATTCAGGTTCTTATATATCAGTGATATCCTGCAACGTAACTAAAGGCAGTCTCCAACGGGCATATTTCATAGATACGCGTTCCCATACATAAATAAGAAATATGGAGTCTGGTCAGGTTCGAGTGGCATTTGCCCTTCATTTATTGTTATTGACTTGATAAGAGATGTTTATAAATAAGCAAACAAACTTTGTTAAACAATAGACGTAAGTGCACTGTTTGTGTTAGGAAAGAAGAAAAAGAAATCTTAATGTCTGTGACGAGTGAACTGTCTCCTGTAACAGGCGGTGTAATTGAAATCAGTCCCCTGAAGTATCTTTGCCAAACAGTAGCTAGTGCTGCGCTGGCGACTGGTGCACCCAGCTGACTGCTGTTGTAGTAAGGAGGCCGGCAGTGTTTGTTTTGTCAGTGGCGGGGTAGGTGCCCCCACCCGGCGGCCGGCGCGCTTCCCCTCCCATTGAGCGGCCGAGTTGCGCAACCACCTTGCGGAGTGGCCTCGCCTCGAAATAGCCTCTCCTGGCGAGCGACCACACTTCCACGGCTGTCTACATACTAGGGGCGCACCATTCAAAACCAAGTGCTCGCATTTTATATCCTACTTTTTCAAGTTTTTCACGGGTTACAACTCAGTCCAGGATGGTCTGTGTCCATTGTGATCTTATTTGATGGGTATCAGATGCAACCAAAACAGTTTGATTTGATTTTCTGTTGCTATGTTGTGCATTTCGGACCAAAGGTTGATTTGATGCAGCTCTCCGCTCTGGTCTAATGCAAGCTCTTCACCCCTGCGCAAATACTGTAACTAACTTCGATTTGAACCTGCTTACTGTAGTCAGGTCCTGGTGTACACATGCTATTTGACTCGGTTTGCGCTTCCCTCCGTTACCAAACGGACGTTTCCTTAATACCTCATGATCTACAATACCGACCGATCCCTTCTTTTCGTCATGTTGTACACACAAATCTCTTCGCCACTCCGATACTGTTGACATGTAGCTATCTAAATAGTCAGCAATATTTCGGAACTCTACATTTCAAAAAGTTTTCTTCTTCTTTGTAGTGTTTGTAGCCACGTATGACTCCCATACAGGGTTATTCAGCTGTTACTCCCTATGGGTTTTACGCAACCCGCAACGCATTGAAATACAAAGAGCAAGATTTTAAAGTTCTCTCTCTCGCCAATTGCAAACTATTAGCCCCACAGAAAAAATGAACAGGAACGTTTTTAGGAAATGTAATGCAGTTCAATTTTGTTTTGGATAAATTTTGTACTGGGATACGTTTTCCCTAGAGGCCGTAGTTTCCGAATTATTCAACAAAAACCTGTAAGAGTTACCTTCAGACGCGTTTTCCTCGAATAACTATAAAACTGTGGTCCATAGCGAAAACATACCCCAGTACAAAATTTAACTACACAAAAATTTCTCACAGATAGGCCCTGTTAATTTTTTTTGTAGGACAAATAGTTTGCGCATAGCGCGCGCTCGTGCGAGAGAGAGAGAGAGAGAGAGAGAGAGAGAGAGAGAGAGAGAGAGAGAGAATATGAAAATCTGTCACGTGGTTTTCTAAGGCGTTACAGGTTACATGAAACCTATAGACAGGGGCAACTGAATCAGCCTGTGTAAGAATAGACTTCAGACAAATATTTTCAGAGAATAATTCTGAGCACTGAAATTTGTATGTCAACAGATTTCTCTTTTTCAGAAAATCTTTACATTTATTCGCAGTTCTTACAACTTTCGCCATCGTCAGTTACTTTGCTACCCAAGTAGCAAAACCCACCCGCTACTTTCAGTGACCGTCCTCTAATTCAATTCCCTCATAACCACGCGATTTAATTTGACTATATTCCACTACACATTTGATGTAGATGTTAAAAACAGATGATTTCAATATGTGATTGTCCCTCATCAGCACACTTCACTAAATGCGCTGCTGTCTGATAAAATTATTACAATTTTATCCTTTTGATACATCGGACTTGTGCATATAATAACGTGATCCTTTTAATTAGACACAGTTAGCCGCCTTGGTGACGGTAACGGCCCGTCGTGTCAAGGAATCTACGACAGCCGTCTGCTGTCCACGCGGGACGTCGACACTGGACGAAGCCGCGCTCGAGAAAACCGATGTGGTGGTGCATTTTGTCGTTCTGGAGGTACTAAAGCACACGATTTGAAAGCAGGTTCCTGTCTCGTTAACCGGTGAGAGGCTATGGCAGAGAATTAATCCTATCGGAAAGTTGCGTTGTCGGCAAGCGGAGTGCATAGTCTATTCTGGTTTCGACAATTGTTTTTTCGCGATTTGTAAGTCCATATAGCGCATTTTCATGCTTGGAGCGTCCGATGACAGGATCCCTGCTATAATGTGACGTAAGATGTGAGCAGAGGTGCAGGTTACGAGGCTTTGTTTTTCTGAATGTTATGACTGCTGCTGTTGGCCAGTATTGCATTACTGCGTAATATTTTGCTCTGTGCCCTCTTAATGTACTGTCAGAGTCCACAACAGAAGATGGAGGCCCATATCTCCTCGACAACAGACACTGGCGGCGAAAGTTAACTCGAACCGAGGTAGGTCTATGCTTGTACGACCATTGAGATGTAATGTACACGATGTAGTTACGTTAAAGTGCGCTGATATAGCGCGGTTCTTACACAGCGCTTGACTGTCGGTGTAAAGTCCGACGACATCCCTGTTACGTGACACGTCGAACTATTCCAAGAGCTCTCTTCACTCTCAAACTCCGTAACTTTAATTCATTTGCTCAGGAGTATACATTATGTTTAAATATATTTGCAGAAGTTTTAAATTCATTTCTGAACCGGAAGTTTTTCTAACCCTTCAGGAACGTACAGTACCTTGTGCTACGTAGAATTTGACATCGCAGTGGCCAGTACTTAAATAGCAACTAGGTTCAAATCTCTGGCTAGCCGCGTTCATCTAGGGTGTTCCTGGTTTGGCTACGTAATTTCAACTAAATACTTGAATGTATCCATCAAAATGGACATGCCCGGTTTTCCTTCCCTTCCCTTCTTTGTCCAACTGAGCCCTAGTAGAAAGATGCTGCCTGACAGTTGCAGTGGCTTGATGCTGCTGTTTCGCGCATCTACCAAACCAGTCACGTAATTCGATTTTGTATACGTCACTGTGGTAACGCCTCACTGTTGTCGCAGCTCTATAGATGACAGTAATTGTTGTTTTCGCCTGCAGCCATCTGTGCTTCGTAGCTGATAGCTTGCAGTTACCTTCTTTCGCTGACTTTGCCTTAGTGCTCTGTCTCTAATGACACTGACGTCGAGGAAGGCGTCCCTGCTATGAACTTCATTCTGCCTGACCGTTTATCGATTTATATACAGGGTGTTTTACAATTCTTGTGGCTGTTATAGAGGGGACTTACCAGATGACGTTTTGCATGGCAACCCATGCCCAAAAACTTAACTCAACGACGCTACATAACGTCAAAGTTATGGGCAACGGCGCCTGTAAATGTATGTATATACAGGGTGATTGCGTTATTCCGTTATGATGCTAAAAACTTTAAAGGATGATTGAGAAGGATAAATATATCAATTTGAGGTAAGGGTACCTGGCTCTGAGAAAAAGAGTTGAAAGTTAAAAGCGAAAACCGTTCTGATACCTCTGGTAGTAGAATACGTGTACCGGTGTATGTATTGCTAAGACTGTAAGGTAGACAACTTTCAAAGATGGTATTATGGACCAAAACAAGAAAAAAGTCTAGTAAACATGGTCTCTAAATTGGCATACCTTTTAAGAGCTATGAGCACTTGTTCGATAAAGGAGACGTGTTGCACGCTAGCGAAGGGGACAAGTGCTCATAGCTCCTCAGATATCAGTCTTCTGGAGGTTGCATACCCTACACTCTTACTAAGAACCGTACCGGTACATACATTGCACTGTCAGAGATTTCACAAAGAGTTCGCTATTAACTTTCGCCTCGTTCGTTTCCGAACCAGTGACTCTTAGCTGAAATTGACACATTTATCCGTTTCCATCATTCTTGAAAGTTTGTATCATCATCACGGAATCACCCTGTACATAAACAGGATCCGGGGCCTGTAACTTCGACGCTCTGTGATGTCGCTACAACCTCTAGAAGTGTGTAACATGAAATGTGAAACACCCTGTATAAAGACAATAAATACGTCCTAACGATCTTCGGTAAAACAACAGGTTGTGCATCGCCAGTGATTGCTATTTTAACGGGCTTTTATTCTCACTATTCTTTCGTAAATTGAGCTTATTTTCTATCCGTGAAGATATTTTTATCTGTATGACATTACAGCCCAACCAAAATAATGGACAGTTCACAAAAACAATAAAAACTATCATCCCAAACCTTTGTGGTATTTAAGGATATTTGTAATTAGTACTGTAGAGAAGTTACAGTTTCACGTCACTGATACAATCGCGAAATTCGATTTTTGTTTGTCTTTCCAAATGAAGGCATATTTGCGCACTGTTAATTATGTTTAACAGAGAATCAGTATCAAATTGAAAAGAATGGTTGTAGTGTCACTCTCGCTATACAGGGCGAATCACGTTAAAACGTAATACTTAGTTTATTTCGTGAACGGTTCCAGATATCTAAACGAGGTTTTAGGGAAATGATAGCAAGCTAGAGGCACGTACTTTGACACGTAATATGTAATCTTAACTCTTGTATCGATTTAGTTATTGAAGCAAGTACAATTTTTTTAAAAAATAGGAAGACGTAGCCTAATTTTTTTAAGGTTTGTCAGTGTTGAGGTTGAAAAGATGAAATCGACTATCGCGTTGTAAGCACGGAGTACGTCGTTGTATAAGGCTTTTCGACCGTTCACTAGTCTGCACTGCAGAACTAGCAAGACCTGTGTTTTCTATCGGCGGGTCACTCTGCTTCAGCATTCTCGTATGCAGGCACATACACCAATGAGAATGAGTTACACATGCTACTTTTATACGGCGGATGTCAAACAAATGTTGTCGAAATGGTAATGGAAAACTGCCTAACGAAACTAGTCGTTTCCACAAAAACCTGCAAACAAGCGCGCATTTGAAATAATTTTCCTATGCGCCGTCTGATGCGCCCGAAGGTAGCATATGCCATAGTTCCATATAGAAAAATCATAGCTTACGTTGTATCCATGTTGTACAGGAAATGAGATTTTATCTTCGTAGGGTTGGCCTGCCTTGCTGTATGTAACGACGGAGCCTGGCATGAGAGCTCTCTCGGCGTGGCGGTGTTCACACCGCAATAGCTCACTCTGGCCGCATTACTTCCCAGTTTTAGTGCAGTTTTTTTTCGAAAAATTTCAACTTTAATAGTAACAAGCGCTACAACTGTGTTTCCAAGAGCTGCTGAATGCGGTTATGGTAAGTATACGGTTCCATAAAAAAAAAAAAACTTGTTTCAATATCTCGGTTGATGCCTGAGTTCAGTGCATTATCCATACAAAACATTACGTGCCCCTCACCATTCAGTCAATTGCGTAAAACGACGTTTCGGGTATCTGGAACCGTAAAGGAAACAAAAGCACCCTGTCAACGCAAATGTCCGTAAGCAAGCTGTCCCGTTATCTTTCACCTAAGCTAACAAATTCGTGTATGACGCCCGTGGCTATCCAAAACGAAAGACCGTCGATGACTGCTCTAGTTTTTCAGATTTTGTATGAAGTTGCAAATTATCCAAGTGATAAAAGCCGCCGGTGTCGGTCTTTTGTAATAGTTCGTCTGTTGCCTACATTATTGTAAACATACATTTAAGTAACTGAATTTACTGTGGTCACACTGGCTTAAATGGGGACTGTGGCTAGTATGGTTTAAAACTGCACAGAACCTTTGCTTAAACACTTTTTTTTTTTCGTGTAATCGGTGGAAAAGATTTCTAACCAACACTACATACAGCAAGAAAAGATTTTTCTTGATCTGCAATTAGAGCTGTTAACAAAAATTTTGGGTAATGTGGGCCATGGAGCAAAATAAAAGTTTTTAAATAAATGTGTTTTTGTGATTCACATACAAACTAATCTGTCTGTACATCAGAAGTACAAGGTAATAAAAACAGTTGGTTGAAATGGAAATCAGGGTCTGACGTTATTTTCTTCACATGTTGGTTTGAAGAACCCCATGTGAGTTGTTATAAATGTGTTCTACTTCCCTAGAAGTGATATTAATCTCCTTTGCTGTGTAATTCTAGGACCATTGAAACGATTGACAGCAGCCCTTCTTGTTATTTAGCCTCCCAAAACACATTTGCTTCACTGCGACTGGATTCAAGGCTTCTTTGCACGTAGAACTCCACACGTTGCTCTTAACGGAACGAAATCAACAGATATAAAATTAATTTCGGGGGTACCCATAGGAAGTGTAGTAGGACCATTACTGTTTATAACGTATATAAATGGTCTAGTACAGTGCGTCGGAAGCTCTCTAAGGTTCTTCCCAAATGATGTGGTACATACATAGGAAAAGAAATCCGCTATTGTAAAACTACACTATTGATTACAAACTGCGGGAAACAGCAACCACCGTAAAATTTCTATGAGTATATATCCGAAGCGACCTTACGTGGATTGACCATATAAAATAAAATAAATACTAGGAAAAGCAGATGCGGGACTGAGATTCACAGGAATAAATTTAAGGAAATGTAATTCATTCACTAAAAAATAGTAATTCATTCACTAAACAAGTGACTTACCAGGCGCTTGTCCCGCCGATCCATGAGTATTGTTCGTCCATCTAGGACCCTTACCTGGTTGGACTGACAGAAGATACAGAGAAGATCCAACGAAGAGCAGTGGTTTTCGTCACGGGATCTTGTAGCCGGTGCGGGAGCGTTATAGTTATGCTCAACAAACTCCAGTGGCAGAAGCTATAACAGAGGTGTTGTGCTTCACGGAGAGGTTTGCTATTGAAATTTCGCGAGAGTATTTTCCGGCAAGAGTCGCATAAAATATTACTTCCTCTCGCATAAGTTTCGCGAAATGACCACGACGAAAAAGACTCGACGAATTAGAGCTAATACAGAGGCTTATCGACAATAATTCTTCCCACGCGACATTCGCGAGTGCATCAGGGAAGGGGGGATTAGTTAGTGATACCAGAAGTACCCTCAACCACACACCGTCAGAGGGCTTGGGGGGCTTTGATGTAGGTTTGGACCGCTCCCCCTACCCTGACGGACAGGCTTCTTCTTCAAACTTGTCATCTTGCCCTAAAAACAAAAACAAAAACAAAATTACTTAAATGGTCCAGGGCATCCGAATTTGGTATTGCCCTTACAACCCGACTGACATTGCGCGCGCATTAAGACATGACAGAAACAAGACTGGCTTGAGTGAACAGAATTTCATTATTACGATAGAATCTACGTTAGAGTACTTAGATATTGATGCTAGTATGACAGTATTACTTATTAACGTTAGAAGTATACCGCTGTAGAAAATTATATCTTCAACGGCCTCGACACTCAAAACTTAATAAAATTTACTTGTGACACACTCAGCAGCTACAGCATTCAAGTTCTAACAAATGACGGAAAGATGTCTGAGCTTTATTCCAAGCACTGCATGCGTCCGCAGTTTTGGGGCAAACTCGTGTTACCCTCCGTTCCCACAAACATCTGTGGCTATCCCAGTGGTACCGAACGTGGTGGGCAGTCGTTGCAGTGGGCTGGAACTACCAATCCCCGTCCGTCTTAAATCGCAGAAGGTGAATGCTTCGATGCTAATCATCGGTTTCCTTTCCCAGCCTTGAGATTGTGCTATGGCGTTTGTGACGGTTTGCCATCTTTCTCTGGTGTTTCCCGGTGATGGAAGGATTAGTCTTCACGCTAGTTCAACGTTTCCAGGGTAAGCCTGATTGTGTTCTCTATGCATCAGTCATTCGTGGAGGCTCCTCGCCCTTGCAGCCGTATCACCACCAGCTATCAGACGTAAAGCAGCCGTGAAACGGAGAGAGACAACTGCAGACAGACGCATGGCGCTTAATGTAATACCACTAGAGGTTAGGAACGAGTCTAATGTTGCGGGTTGCATACTTAACAACTAAAGTCGCCACTGTAACATCAGAGCTATCACCGCCTTCTTTCCTGTTGTAGTTCCGCGAGTACGACCAGTCAGTGAAGTGTCGCTGTGTTGCGGTCGCTTAATACCCATCGCTTTCTGTTACTGATGCGTGCAGGAGTGTAAGGTTAGTCACGACTTAGTACAAAAGATGCTATTGTTAAGTAGCACTGAGAAGGAGAAACGACCGATTATCTGGATTATATAGCCTTTAACGAAGCTGTTTCCTGTGAGACTGTGGAGGGTTAAGACGAAAATTCACACAATGTATACAACTGCATGTATGTTTTATTAGAGGAGCGATATCAGGAAGAAGTTCCTTGCTATAGTTCTGCATCAGACGAAAAAATACGTATTTCGTCCAGTGCAGAAAAAGTGGGTGTAATCTTGTTCATTCCACCTCCAACACAAGAAAACCTATGTGCTGCGTCAAACGAAATCTGGGCCCAGAGCAACATCACTGCTATGTCCCCGCAATCAAAAAACGCTCTTTTTCTGTAGTCTTTTGGTCCTGGCAACTTGCGTTTAAGGGTTAACAGCGAACTGTGTACATTATTCATTTTTATTAATTTTTTCCATCCCTGCTGTAAATTTATTTAATAATTAATCACCATTTAGAGAACGCACTTCAATCTCTTCATGTTTTGTTGTACTGTCGTCACAGACTTGGTAACGACTCGAAAGCGTGTACGTCAGCATAATTGTTAGACAGTCCCTGAATAGACATTAAATATTAAAATAAACATACAGCAGTCCCAAAAGTTACATTCATGTAGTGCTAGAGTGTGTCTCAGGAGGAATGGTCAATATTCGGATACATGACACGGCTCATTTGAAGCATTGAACTTCATATGGACGTGTGTCCTTTTCCAAATGGTTTCCGGAATAGAATACATTTCACGTACATCCGTTTTTGGGCTAGTGGCGTGCACGTGTGTGTCTTACGCTCCCAGCCGCTCTGACGTTTTATTCTAGCCCAATCTACTTTGTTGATTTCGATCCCTTTGTTCGGGGTGTCTTTCTGCCATTAAACTAGCCCGTTGAACGCGCAGTTGTTAGTGATGTGATGTGTTGTGAGTGAAGTAGTCCGAGGGACAGAGTCAGATAGAAGCATCTGTTAACAGTGTTTGTATACGCGCTAGCTAAAGTGTCGCACGTCTGTACTAATGAATATGCAGATATGCCGTGTGTTTATAGCTGCAGCAACTGCACTACCATCGTGGAAGCACGATGGTAGTGCAGCTGTTCCTGCTGTCGAAGAATACCGTCGGCATTTTCTGACATCTCGATTTCCTTATTGTAGAGTGTTTGGAGTTTTCAGCACACTGCGCGAATAAGATATACTTCCAAGTTCCCATTTTGTCTTCTAAACGTGTGGTTAGAGAGCCTGTGCAAGCTTGACAATGTATAGAATAATATAGAAAATATGTAACAATGTACGTTAAATATGTTCTATTTCTGGAACCATTAGGAATAGGGCATACGTCCATATGAAGTTTTTTTGCTCCAAATGATCACCGCCATCATATCTCTGGATAGTGAGCGTACCTTATATATACACTAGGTACCGAGCGAGGAGGCGCAGTGGTTAGCACACTGGACTCGCATTCGGGAGGACGACGGTTCAATCCCACGTCCGGCCATCCTGATTTAGGTTTTCCGTTATTTCCCTAGATCACTTCAGGCAAATGCCGGGATGGTTCCTTCGAAAGGGCATGGCCGATTTCCTTCCCCATCCTTCCCTAATCCGAGCTTGTGCTCTCTCTCTAATGACCTCGTTGTCGACGGGACGTTAAACACTAATCTCCTCCTCCATATACACTAGGTGTAACGTGTATAAGTGCAGCTATTTTTATGTGTGATACCTTAATATGCGCACACACATAAGTGATTTTCTTTTTTTCCTCTGCGTTGGACAGTATTCCCAGAAACACGTCACAAACTTTACAACCTATAGTTTTCTGCATAATCGTGTTACCACCAAATGGACTACACATGTAAGTATAGACTTAACGTTTCGTGTCCATGCGTCCACATTTTAGCACCTGACTTACTGCCCGGGGGACAATAAGCATTAATATCGTGCTGTCGACGCACATACTTGAAGGTACTAACCAACCTAAATACATACGACTTGCAGTAGCTATAATTATTAGCCTGCAAATGACACAAATAACCGATGTAAAGTTGTTAAGTACACCGTCAGCAATCACCAAGAGAAATACATACACTTACACCCGCTACACTCTTCATACTCATAGAACAGACACCATGCCCAACGGCTACACTCGCGAACTCCTGTACTCGCTCTCCTTTTACGCAGGACGAGTGACAAGGTTTCGGTTAAACGGGCAGCGGCGGAGACTGACAAGTCGTGTCTACACACGGCGAAGGCGAGTTCGGAGATGACGTAATATGAGCGTAAAGCGAATATACGGAGCTCATTTTCTGGTCGCTAATAACCACCAAGCATTGCAATTCGTCTTCAGGCAGAAGAGTTTTATCCAAGGGACTGATCCGCTAGAAGGCCGATCTGAGACGCGCGTCAATTTTTTTATGTTTGGACAATCTGTAAAATATAAACCTTAGCCCGAAAGAGGAAATCACACAAGGACAACTACTGCAGTATAGTACATGGGAAGCTCTGAATAGACTAAGAAAAGAGTGGCAAAAGTAAAGCAAACATGGTTAATTGGGGTGCCCTGCAGATGACCAGTACGAATGCGGGGAAATACAGACAATTGAATATTTGCCCAAGGATGGAGTTTGCTTGCGCAGCGGAAGATCTGTTTTTATGCGATGACAAGACTATTAAAGCTGGTGAGTTTTGGAAAAGGAGAGTTTAGATGTTCTTGCCTGGACACGAAAAGTAAAGTAGTATGTGACGGTAAACAGAATCTACATCAATTTCAGTTATGCAACAGTGCATCGAAACTAGTCGGGACAGCCAAGGATTTTTTTCTATAATGGTGAGTTTCCGCGATGAAAAGGCAAAATTGCAATGACGGCAAAGGATCATTAAAGTAGGATTATGGTCTGTAATGACGGCAACGGAGCATAACAGTAGGAATCTGACCTCATGATCCTTGGTTCGGAAATGCTTCAATCGAAAGTTATATGAGAAAGGTACGTAGTTTCCGGACTACATCGTTTTTCGTATCTCAGTAGGTCGGTATGTTGTATTGTTTTCCGCCCTGGATGTGAATATACAAGGCTATGAGACAACTATGGCGGACTGTACGACCTTGTGTCTTTAGTCTGACAATCTGACATTGATTTGAAGAACTGCAGCAGCCATGGTTCATAAAGGAAGTGAAGAAGTATAACCATCTTAGCTTTTCTTTGGACCAACAGCCTCAGCTAGAGGCTGCAGTTAAATATGGTGTTCCATTAAACTAAATAATAGTCTCGTCATTTAGTTAATTAGTAACAAAAAAGGATTAACGAGGTTTATGATGGGATTTGTGGTTAGTTTAGCAACTGCCAGTATTTGTTAATCTTATACCTTGAACAAGGGAAATGTGTACTTGAAAGAATAGTTGTGCGTCCCGGAAGATACTCTACTTATCAAAAGTATCCGGACACTTCTATGATAAGCGGAATTAACCTTTGTATGCCAAGAGACGCAGACCCACCAATACAAAAGGAGACCGGGAGTATTATGTTATCAGCAGCATCTGCAGTTAGGTCGTTCAAGAGAGCTCAAAGACTTCACACTTAGATCAGTCATTGGATATCACCTGAGTGACAAATTCATTTGGAACATTTCACCCTTTTCAAACCTGCCCAAGTCGACTCAGCTACTGTCAAGTGGAAACGCGTAGGAGCAACCACAGCTGAATCAAGACCAGGCAGACTGCATGTACTGACGGGTAGGGACCGTCGAGCATTGTGGAGAGTGGTCGTAAAAAATCGCCACAAATCTGCAGACCGAATCACTCGTGAGTTCCAAAGCGGTACCAGCAGACCAGCCAGCACAATAACTGTGTGGAGGGAAATAAAAAAGAATGGTGTAAAACAGTGGAGCCGCACCTAATAAGCCAAGCATTTCTGTAGCCAGTGCAAAAAGACGCATGAGGTGGTACAGACGGCATGGCCACTAGACAGAGGATCACTGGCAGCTAGTGATCTGGAGTGATGAATCACGCTATGCCCTGTGGCAATCCAGTGGATGGGATTGGGCTTAGAGAATTCCTGGAGATCGTTACCTGCCATCATCTTGAGTGAGTGCTAACGGTGAAGTACAGAAGAGGTAGTGTTACGATAAGGGGTGTTTTCTGAGGTTAGTGTGTGGTCTCCTTCTTGCGCTTAGGTAGGATATGAATACGTTTTACAGCACTGTGTATCGCTTACAGTAGAGGAACAGCTTGGAGGCGATGACTGATTTTATCAGCATGACAATGCAGCACGAGACAATGGTTTGTGGACGTTTAGTGAGAACTCCGATTCGCTCCAGACCCCAGGTTCCTACACAACTACTGTGTTTTCTCTGGTTTCGACTCTTTAGCAAGAACGGGCTGCCATTCCTACACAGACATTCAGACGCCTCATTGAAAGTGTGCCCACCAGAGTTCAAGCCACCATAAAGGCGAAGGGCAGACACACCTCAAATTAATGTCCATTTATAAGTGTCCGGACACTTTCGATCAGATAGTGTGCGAAGATACAGCATTTAAGCCATTTATTTTTCGTGTTGTACTACATTAATCACTTATAAATGGGAATAACAAGGAATAGTAACGATACAGGTCGAGGTCCGTCACGAATAATATGTCATTTTTTAGCTGTACTGTGCTGCCCTTAACGCGTGATACGCAATTAAGGGAACAAGCATTAACAGCTACCCTCCCTTTTACTCTCTTCCTGAAGAGAAGTAATACAGGAGAATAAGAAACAAAGGTACCGTGACATTTACAACTCAATTTCCGACTGTGTTACTGTCTGTCCACTCAACACTTGAATTTGTAGAACGTTAGCATGATAACCTGCTAATGTTCCTAAGAAGCACGACAGCTTGTTTTATAGCTTTTGCCATTTACTCTTTTATTGTTAGCTTGTCGGGTGTTGTTACTTCCTGCCAGTTTTCGTTTGATTATTGACTTTTTGAAAAGGAGTTACTTGTCGAGATCTCTACGTCTCGTAGTGCAAACTCTGTGCTTGTAAAGCAACCTAGAAAGTTTGTCTCCACCCAAAATTTGTTGCATATTTGTGGAAATGTGTTGGTGTTGGTGAGAAAGTAATAGCATGACTTACAGTCGAATATACGCATTGTCTGTTGTTACGGACATGTCCGAAAGAACACACACAATTTTTGATCCTGCAGCTAAATACGATTATGACTCAAAGGAAATAAAAACATTAGTTGACATTCGGCATTGAAATACATCAATGGGGAACGTTGGATTTTCAGTTTTTCGCGAAAGGTCGCACTGACCGCCTCGGCCATCTGGACACGGTCCGTGACACACTCTAATTCCCAATTTACCCGCACAAAGGTGAAGTAGCGCCCCTGCCCATCACCCTTGGTATTCGCAGCGAGTCGCTGATTCCCGTAAGAGTCCGAAAGAAAAGACATCGCATATTTTTAACTAGGATGAGACGGCCCAATGATCGCATCAGTGTAGATTCACAAACACGCTCTCTTACGGGAGTCAGCGTATATCTGCGAGTAACGAAGATAATGGGCAAGGGAATTACGTCAGTAGTGCGTGGAAAGTTGAAAATTTGAGTCGGTCAGGGACCGTGTTCGAATGCCCGAAGAGGTCAAGGCGACCGTTCGCGAGAAATGGAAAAATCTGGGTTCAAGTCCCGGTCTTGAAGAAATTTTAAATTCCCCCATTGATGTATTTCAATGCCTAATAGCAATTAATGTCTTTATTTCCTCTGGATCACAATTGTAGTTAACTAGCATGCTTTGCAAACTGCCAGAGTCTCTGCCATCGTGATATCGGTCTTCCCTTGTTTTCCGAAACCGCCGGACGCTGTTTCTCGGTAAGCAAGAGTACGGAAGATGAGGCAGCACAGTGATTTTTGTGCGATAGACACACACCAACAGGGATGGATGCGCGGGTACGTTATCGTGATGCAAGAACCATGAATCGTCTCGCCACATTTCAGGCAGTTTCCTTCTCACATTTTCTCGCAGGCGTCGCAACACGTCCCGATAGTACCATCGATTAACAGTTTGTCCCCGTGGCACGAATTCATGATGAACTAATCCTTCAAAGAAATCTAACAGCATGGCTTTGAAATTTGACCTGACATAACGAGCGTTTTTTGATCTTGGAGAGCCTTACCCGACCCATTGTGAAGATTGGTCTCGACGTCATGACCATAGACCCATGTCAAATCGCCAGTTACGATTCTCTTAGTAAACATCTCGTTCTCATTTGCACGACACAAAATCTCTTCACAGATTGAATGGCGAAGGAGGTCTTTTTGGTCGTGACTCATGAGCCGTGGGACGAATTTGGCGGCAACACGATGCATTCAAAGCTTCTTTTTCCGGATTTCATGACATGATGCATCTGAAATGTTACATTCTTCTACAATCGCTAGGACAGTCTTCGATTGGCACGCACAATTTCGTTTACGTTGCTGATATGTGCGTCGTCGTTAGATGTCGAAGGGCTTCCTGAAGGCGGATCATTTTTAACTTCCGTCTGGCGATTTTTAAAGCGTGAGAGCCATTCTTACCATGGAGTACGGCTTAAGCACTCATCACTGTAGGCTTCCTGCATCATTTGGCTTGTGTCTGTAAAGGTTATATGGAGTTTCACGCAAAATTTAATGCAGAAACGTTGCACCTCTAACTCTGCCATCTTGAAATTCGCAAACTGTGCGACACAACGTTCTACTCAATACGGTACTGAACAATAACTAACAGAAATACGACAATGAAACTTCCGGCAGCTACACTTTAGACACCGGCGTGTGCAGGGATGCCAACCGCATTTCGCTCCAACAGAATATTTGTGCGAAATTACGAATGCTCCGGAACTTTTTGAACAGACTTCGTTCGTCCAATTTCATCCTCGAATCATGCCTTAAACGGAAAGATACTCGCTCTGTATCGATCTTATTAACAGTTTTTGCGCAATATGTCAGTTTCGCGTATGATAGTTGATCATTTCGTACACACTAACAAATGTTGATAAAATGACAGATCTGTACGTAACTGACTCCAGAAAACAATACAGGCCAACACTTTAACATACATACATACATACATAGAACCGAAAATAGTAACTCCGCCCAATAGAGGAAACATACCTGCGACTATTTGGTTGGTGTTACCTCTCATAAACATCCACATAACTTTAAACCGCAGTAGGTGTTCGAAAATAACAAATGTAAGATTAGTCAATTTCCTTGCTTATGTGTAACACATTTAATATTCTAAAGGCACTGTAATATATTCATGCACTACAATGTTTCACGTTCTGTGTGTTCTCTTACACGGGTGACGTAAAATTTTCATCTTTTTTGTTCGTTTTTTGTCGTTCCTTAGCTGCTGCAAAATTCATGGAGGTCTATTCTATCTAAGCAACTAAATGAGGTGTTTTTTGCAGTACGCGTTCCGCTTCTTTTATTTGTGAAGCACCTTCAGTAACCTGGAATACACGTTTTTTATACATATAATAAACGTATTGTGTGTTAGTGCAGAATGTTACTGTGTTACATTTTGTCATTCAAATTAGAAACAACTTTTGTAGCACAAATATCGTGATGTTAAATTATCGTTAGCTGTTACTTACGGTTTCCCTTGTTCTTGGTCCGTATTAGTCGATATGTGTGATCCTGGAGATACGTCCATTCGGCTACCTGGAGCATGAAGACCGAATGAACACATCTCCAGGACCACAGATATTGACTACCAACACGAAATCGTAACACCAAACGATATTTAACATCACAATATTTGTGCTACAAAAATTGTTTCTTATATGAAAAACAAGAGAAGAACCTGACAAAATATAACACAGTAACATTTTGTACTGTTACATAATATATTTATTATATGTACAAAAAACGTATATTACAGGTGCTTCACAAATAAAAGAAGCGAAACGCGCATGGGGGGGGGGGGGGGAAATGCCTTTCATTTAGTTGCGTAGACAGAGCACACCTCCATAAATTAATTTATTTATTGTAGTCTTCAGAGTGCCGATGTACAAGGGGGGGGGGGGGGGCGGGCGGAGAGAGAGAGAGAGAGAGAGAGAGAGAGAGAGAGAGAGAGAGAGAGAGAGAGAGAGAGAGAGACCAGTGCTACAGGTTTCAGTGTGCATTCTCATCATTTTCACGGAAGTTGTCAGTATTTCGGATTTCTTATGCATTCGTGCTGAAATATATCGGATAAATGGTATATGCGAAGCTTGTAGGACCTTGCTCTCTGAAGCTAAAATGACGGGGAAAAAAAAAATCCCGATACCAAGGAGTTGTGCGACATAAACGAAAGTTGGTAGGGGTGTTCCTACATCTCAGTGATGATGTCTATTCCAGTTCCGCGTCAGTCGCGTAAGAGTGGCGCTAGCAACGTCATTATGAGAATGTAAACCAGCCTTGCTTCAAATATACGCTGTAACGGTCGTGAAAGTTAGTCACCTTTGAGACTAATGTTAGTCAAGAATGCCTTTAAGGCGACAAAGGCGCCACTATTAGTACCTCCCTGAATTTGAACGAGATCGTGTAATAGAACTGAATGAGCCTTCTGTGATGATTGCTGACAGCAGTGGTCACGGGAATGCATCAGCAGCAGCTATTTCAGCAGCAGGTAGCACCACAGGGGCACAACGAACTATTAAAAATCGGTTACTTCAAGGACAGCTCTGAGCCAGACTCCATTACGACTACAGTGGTGTGAAGCGAGAGCTCACTGGAGTGCAGGGTGGTGGTCTGTTGTGTTTTCTGCTGACAGCTGGTTCTGCCTCGGTGCCAGTGATGGCCATATGTTAGGAGGATGCAAGTTGAGGGCCTGCAAACCAGCCTGTCTGGGTGCTAAATACAGTGGACCCACAGCTGGAGTTATGGTTTGGGGTGCGATTTCGTATGACAGCAGGCGCAGTCTCGTGGTCGACCCACGCACCCTGACTGCAAATTTGTACGTCAACCCGGTGATTCGACCTGTTGTGCTGCCGTTCATGAACAGGATGCCAGGCGGTGTTTTCCAACAGTATAACGCTCGTCCACGTACCGCTGTTGTAATCCAACATGCTCTACAGAGTGTCGATTTGTTGTCTTGGCGTGATCGATCGCCAGATCTGTCTCCAATGGAGCACATCATGAATCTTCGGACACAACTCGAGCGTCATTCAGAACCAGCATAAACCTCCATGTATTGACCGAGTAAGTGCAACAGGCGTGGAACTCCATCTCACAAACTAACGTCCGACACCTGTACAACACACTACATGCGCGTTTGCATTCCAAATTCTGGCGGTTCACCGGTTAGGAATGTGAGCAATTCAAAATTTCAATAGCTTTATGTCGTGCTCACATTAACCTGTGATCTTGCGATGTTAATCACTTAAATAGTTTACATAGACAAATGTATTCCCGAAAGTTCATTACGTTAATTATTTTTTGGTGTTGCGATTTTTTTCCGTCAGTATATTTTGCTGCATTGCTTTCATTGGCCTACCATCATTTCTATATCCTGAAGGTGTAGCCGATAGACCCGCTCATTAGTAATCCAGAAAGATGTATCAAGCGGGAAGAACATGTCACTGCATGCTATTTTCCGTACCTTAAGATCCCGAAGTTTATATGTGGAAACAAGTGATGATAGTAATATTCCATGAAATTATGGACAGTTCTGGAGTTTCTTTTGTGGAACTACATATGAAAATTGTTATTGACTTTAGTTACTTTTTCCATTGACGCGTCATCATTGTGATCTATGATACATAATAATTACGACATCTAGTTTCTTCTTATCTTTCTCTCATTGCAGTTAGGCAGGAATAGTAGTATTCTCGATAAATGCTACTATTGTCGTCTCATTGCATTACTGAATTGTGAGGCCCCGTATGTAATTACTTCATATTTTATATCCTGTCTGTCCGTACGTTTCGCAAAGAAAGGGAAGGAAATCACCTTAAAATTTCGGGTTTAATATTCTACGGATAGAACTTAATTTGGAAAATCTATCTCTTTCTCAAGAATTTGGAATGAAGATGATAGCTTTTTACATTCATATGAGCTACTCGTTTGCATTCAGGATCTTGTAAGTTAAAAAATTAAGAGGAAAATGCAACCGCCGTTCGAGCTTCTCTCTCTTATTGCAAGTATTGTAAGCAGGTAAAAGTGAAAGCTGTCGAAACTGGGATATGTCAGTGATGTGGACGGTATGTGTGGAAGTAATCGCTGCTTGCCTGTGCCCAATATAGGTTTGGCATTGTCATGGCAGAAATGATTTTACTGTAACGCAGCAGTATTCCACAATATTTTATCAATATTACGCGTGTTCCCTCAGTATCTTCTTCCTAATGTTTGCTAAAAAATGTCCCGGACCGCATGTGTGTTGTGATCAGTATCTTTCCCCGTCCAGCAAAGAGAATATGGAGCCATTCTCCCTAGACGTACTAATGTGGACACACATCCATTGGGAAAACGAGGTTTTCATTTGCAGCATTGTCCGGTATGTTAATTCGTGAACATGAAATCAATTACAGTTCAGTAAACTGCTGAACATCATGGGTAAAAGGTTTTAATAGGAGTTGCTGGGTGTGAAATTTAGAGTCTGCCCTACATAAGTAAAAATTTCCACTCTGTACTTTGATAATGGACAGTTACTGCATTGGATACTGTTATAGCCCGGCCGCCCTAATATATCACTTGACACCTCGCGTGTAGTGGCTACACAAAATGCAAATGCGTGGTTGCAATTGGTGCCATCGTACGCGCCCACAGCTGACATCTCCCAAGTTTGTTTTGTAAATGTAGGTTCCAATCACTATCTATACAAGCCGTCGCATAATAATGTGTACGTAAGCACAACAAAGAACATGCCCGTGACAATGGAGAAAACAACTAGAGAGAAAGAGAATTTGATAATACACGAAACCGTGAAATAACAACAACCGCAGTTAATGATCTCTCTCCCCCCCCCCCCCCCCTCCCCTTACAACTTCATCTACAACATACCTAGGCGCCACAAGCTTATTTTGTTTCACAAATGAATATTTTTGTGGACGAAAGTCTCAATGCTGCCGACAAAGACTGATAAAGGTGTCCTTATTCGACTGATGCTTGGTTCTAGGACACACACACACACACACACACACACACACACACACACACACAATGAAAACGACATAGAATAGTGAAATATATTAACAAACTTTGGTAGCCCTCAGTACCAAAGTGGTACTGATCACACTGGTATGCGCTGTCCGTAAGACTGAATCCATGAGTGTCATTATTTGATATTTAATACACATATTGTACTACGAAGACACGCTTTTGACAGTTTCTTTGTGCCGTAGCACTGAAACAGTATACTGTCATAGTACTCAAGTTATAACACTAAAAACATCAACTACAGGGAGCCTTTACCTACCGATCTGTAGTTTCCTGTCATATTACTATAACAAACCGTATCTAAAATGAAGCGTTTTCGAGAGATCCTTATGCTTTGAAACAGCTTATATTCATACCACGTACTCTGAGAAAGAAAACCCACTAAATACAATGTTTGACGCCATACAATATTACGGCTCCTACGCTCTGCTTGTGACAAAGTGCTGCTGAATCTTATTGGCCCCGTTCCTCTGGACGAGACAAAAATCTGACCTACCTCATTCATTATTTCACATTCCGCAGTGTAGTGGAACGTGGAATTCCACGCTGTGGCGCTACCAGCTCTTCGTCCACGTGCGTTTTCACGTCCCGTAAGAGGACGGCTTTAAAGTACATCACTCGCATTCGGTAGAAGCAGGTTCAAATCCTGTACGGCTATCCAGAATTAGTCTCCATGGTTTCCCTAGATGTCTTAAGGAAAGTGAGGTACAGTCGATTATCGTGTCCTCGCTTTTCCAATACGATCCAGTCCAAGATCAAGATTGGTCTTAAAAAAGTAGGAAGAAAGATTGTGGTTTAACGATCAATCGACGGTCGTTTGAGAGACTTCTTTCCATGGCGAATATTTCATTCTGTCCGCAGTGACTTCATTAGAGTTGGTGTAATACTGGTCACACAACATACAATGTCGTTTATCTGGACTATAATCGCTCTCGCATTACACTGATGAACCAAGCAACATAGTAGTTGCTTGTAGTGGAAGAACAGCTCGCTCCGTACCAAGGAAGACATCAAAGAACCGACATTACCAAACGTTTGCGATAGACTGCACTTTTGTATTGATCTCGAAACGAAACTATTTCATAGACTTGAGGTTTATCGCTACTGCTCGTACATAGTCTCTCATTTAGTGGAGATGGTCGTGGTTTTAAAGTACGAAAGCATTGCAGCTGTTCACAATGTCTTCTGCACATGTCTTGTCTCAGCTGTGTATGTCATAACTAGTCTCACTATTGGTTTGTATGTTCTTGCCTTGCATCTTTTCATATGTTAGTTTTTCCAAATAGTATCACTTAAACACCCTGCCACTTTGTTTCCTTTTGCTACTTTCTCTATAACTTCCTTTTCGACATTTCCACTGGTAGACAGTTCAGTACCAAAATATTTAAATACCATTGTCTTTTGAGTAATTTTTACATCCACCTCCACTTTCCATCTAACTGGTTCCACATAAGTGGTTAAACATACGGTTTTTTGAATGGATATGATCAGATTAGGTTTTCGGTTGCCATGTAAAATATATGTAAAACTTACTGTTTGCCAGAACTGCATCGTCAGCACAGCAAATGATTTATATTTCTTTGTCACCCATTCTATAACCACTAACAGCTAATACCTTCTTTATCAACTCGTCCATGACTATTAAAAAGTAGCGGGCTCGAAGAATCACGTTGTTCAGTACCACTATTAACCGCTACGCAGCTAGTTAACTTGGATCCAATTTTCGCCTGGCTGTAGTTGTTGAAATAAGTATCGTAAATTGTTTTTATTAACGTGGAAGAAATCCCACGATTGTAGCGCAGGTATGAAACACATGTTTACTGGATCCTATCGAAACCCTTCTGTAAATGAGTTAAAGAAAAATTAGCTGGTCTGTTGTATTCAATGGTTTTCTCTACAACATGTCTAAGACACAATACTGCACCTGCTTATGACCTACCGGATCTAAAACCATACTGCTCCCCTGAAAGAGCTGTAATGTCTATTATTTCCTATAATTTTTGTTACTAGTTTAAGAAATGAGGTTAGTGGATTTATCCCTCTTTAATTGGATGGGTACTTCTTATCTGCTTTTTTGTTCATGGGAATTGTAATACTAGTTCTCAAATAATTTGAAATTTTATTAACAGTTATGATATTGTTAACTAATTTGGTTGATTTTTCAGTTAGTGGACATCCTCCATACTTCATTAATTCACTGGTAATTTTGTCTTTCCCTGGAGACTTCCTGTTTACTATCATATTTACAGCTTATACCTCTGCATGCGAAACAGTTACAGCTTCGTTTTCTGGTTCAAATGTGTGTGAATTCCTAAGGGACCAAATTGCTTAGGTCATCGGTCCCTAGACTTACACCGTACTTAAACATAAGTTAAACTAACCTATGCTAAGAACAACACACATACCCATGCCCGAGGGAGGACTCGAACATCGGGCGGGAGGGGCCGCGCAGTCCGTTACATGACGCCTCAAACCACGCGGCCGTTTTCTGGTCTGATTTTACCTTCATACAACTCTGTTAAATATTTAACCCATGGTTCCTCGTTTATGTCGATCATTCCACTCTGCTGTCTTTATCAGTCTCCAAATATGTTTCTACGGCATAAAGAAGCCATTTTCTAAATTTTTAGAAAAGGTTTCCCAATGTTTCTGTTTGAAATAATTCACTAGCGAACTTAAACATACGAATTTCAGCAGAGCATACTATTACGTAGAAATTATTGGTGATGTGATTAAAATTACTACAATCCATAATAAGAAAACGTTTGAGCGTGTAAATTAAAAGTTGAAGCGGTTTAGCCTATACATCTGCATATTTTTCTTCTGTTGTAAAATAATTAAAAAGTATAGATTTTCAAAAGATAAAGTTGTTGGAGTTACAGCCTAAAACGACAGTAATTCTCTTCAGTTCTTGCCGGCCGCGGTGGTCTCGCGGTTCTAGGCGCGCAGTCCGGAACCGTGCGACTGCAACGGTCGCAGGTTCGAATCCTGCCTCGGGCGTGGATGTGTGTGATGTCCTTAGGTTAGTTAGGTTTAAGTAGTTCTAAGTTCTAGGGGACTGATGACCTCAGATGTTAAGTCCCATAGTGCTCAGAGCCATTTGAACTTTTTTTTTTTTTTTTCCTTCAGTTCTTGCTATATATAATTAGAGGTACTCTATTTCTTAACAAGACGTTGTTCAGCGAGAGAGGGTCACCGCTGTTAAAACAAAGAGCGGAATCAGTTACTTAAATTACGTTTGATATATCAATGTTCAGCGCCGGAGCTACATCCGCCGACTGCGCTGCCTGTTGCTTTCGCATGCTCTATAAATGGTATGCGATGCTCTCCCCAATGGTTGTTCCCCCTCTCCCGCGCTAACCCCCTCTCTTCCCCACCTGTCAGCTGCCCTCCCTCCCTTTCACTCCTCCCCTGATCAGCCGCATGAACACCACAGCGTAAAAGCTTGCAATTAGAATCGACTTTCCTACTGCACATTTTCGAACTAAACGCAGATGTGAGACTGCCGTCTATAGCGACAGTCCAATTTACTCCGCAGTTACACTCTAGGCAGTAACGCTGCTATCATTTCTGATTACTCCATAGAAATCCTGTCCAATAATGAGGCGGGTATCAAGCCACCCGACTAAATAGAGTATCAGACTGGAACGATATATTGCACCGAAGAAGTGCAGCGGCGGAGGAATACTTGGTAAATGATGACATAATCAAGCCTGTGGGTACTTCGGTTAAAACATCTGAAGCGTAATTGGGCAACGTCAATACATTCTTGCATTGTTATTAAAATTTAGGCAGTACATCATTTATATTCGACAAGATTTAGGATACGTATGACGCTGCACTTGACTATCGGTGTGAATAGTGTGTTCATATCTGTTCTGACACACACCACACCTCACCAATGGGTTATAGAAGCATGTATTTCGTCAGATTTTGCAGTTTAGAAGCGCATATAAACTTATTCCAGCAAAATGTAGAACTGGTTGGTGTTTGAGTCTATACTTCCGAAAAAAATACTTCTGCTGTAACCATTTTTTCTTACAGTTAACACAACGATAGACGTAACACGAAGTAACTTCATGCCAGACTGCCAGCCACTGCCACGGCTTTCAATAGGCATTTTCATTAAACCGCTGGTATATGCTCTGTATCGTATATTTTAGAAACAGTCAAAATACTTCTGATAGAGAGGTTTTTTTTCCGTCAGCTGGACACACATAAGTGTATGTGTTACTTGAATAAATGCATTATTACCGTACTGTGAAAGTTAGGAAACTTGATGCAGCAGTGGTCGGACCATGCAGCGACAGAAATGTGCTCCAACAAGGATATGAATTCGGTGTACGCATTTCTTGAGACAGTGGCCTAACGGAAACTAATACAGCGGCGACTAATCGAAGAGGCGGGCTGATGTCGTGGTCAGTCGCCCTCTCTCATTGCTTAGGAAGGCGCAGTGCTGCCTTACCTCGCACACGAGCGCGCGTTTCGTAAATTGTACTTGACGGCTCCCGTGACCGTTTCTCTCCCCTGGAGGCTTCTTCGCTACACTGCGATTGGATTATAAGGAGCACAATGATAGCTTGAGCTTGTCAGCCACAAGTATAAGGTGAAATACCCTGTCTCGCCTACGAATAACGATTCAGGTAGATTGCAATTTCAGTGCTCTATACGAAAGTACGACTAGACATCGAACTAGATTAATCTGTTCATATACCTAAGTTATTTTTAGAGCGTATACACTTCTAGTATTTCTTAGTAATTAGTATTGCTTCCCTTTTGTTTTTAGCCCCATACTCTTATTGCATTCATCAGGGCATAATATTTAGTGTGAGCCTTCTGTAAATCGTAAAGCTAAAGATTATTCAGGTTTGCGCCCATTTGGCCATGCAAACACACATTCGCCTAATGTATCCTTCATCCAGTTTTAACACAGAATAGTTACAGCCGTGTTGTTTTTATGATCAAGAGAAACCCGTAAGTGTTCGATATGGTTAAAATAAAGTTGTCTTCAGCCCTAAGACAGGCATGAGCACTCCGCTTCAATACTAGTCACGGTCCTATTAGAAGTGGTGTTCATTAACCCGCCTCCAAACTCTGAACTGACTTACGCAGATAGTTATGGGGGAAACTACAGTTCAAAGCGGACCTCGAATCATTGCGCACCGTGGCGTTTTTCACATGCGTAAATAATTACCAGAAATGAAAGAAGCGGTATGCGAAACTTAGGTCCGACTGAGGACCTTTGTTGCTGATATACAGGACTTTTAAAATCCCGCTACTAACTTCGAAGGCTTAATAGGAACAGCATAGCTACCCTGTCTGGGAAAATATTTCCGCACTACACTGAACATAGGCCTTCTGATCAAAAGTATTGGCACAGTCCTATGTGATGCGAAATTGAAGATAACTAGGTGCCACGGGAGGCGGATCCGCCAGTACAGGAGGAGGTGGGAGGTATTTCGTTGTCAGTAGGGAAGCAGCATCAGCGGAAGGGGTCGGTTAGGAGCGTTGAGTGGCTTGGAACTTGTTATACATTGTACGTCACCCGAGTGACAAATTACTCTGGGTCTTTTCAACCCTTCTAAATCTGCCCTAGTCGACTGTTGTGATTGTGAGGTGAAAACTCGAAGGAACAACCACAAAGAAACCAAGACGGGGCAGACCTTATGTACTGACGGGCACGGGCCGTTGACCATTGTGCAGGGTGGATGTAAAAATCGCATGAAATCAGCAGAAGGAATCACTCGTTCTGAGGTGCTACCAGCAGTCCAGCTAGAGCAGTAACTGTGCGGAGGGAGTTCAACAGAAGATGGAGCAGCTCCGACGCTTGATGTGTAAGGAGCGACGCCACGGGACACTGGATGACTGGAAAAGGAGTGCTTTGGAGTGAAGAATCGCGCTTATCCTGCGGCAGTCCGATCGATGGGCTTTGCATTGGAGGAAATAACTCTGCTGTTGAGCGTCTTGCACCATATCCAAAACGCTTCTTCTTTCAGTCTGCCTGAAAAGTGCTATTAAGGAGGCAGCAAAAGCTCGTAAAGCAGCTTTCAGTAGCATTGCACTGGAAGGTGGTGTTCGCTTTAATGTATAACACTGGTTTATCAATTTCATACAGAATTAAAAATTTTGTTTAGTACAGGAATCTGAGCGACGTAAAAGCAAATAACAGCTCGTGTTATGGGTTATTTTTATCGCAATGCAAGTAGTGCACATTATTTTCATCATGTCGGAAAATGATACGTAGTCTGGATCAATTTTTCATTTTGCTCGCCGGTAGGTTATTGTCCTATTTTATATTAGGTAGAAAAGTGGATTGGCGAACAGGAATTCAGAGTCTGGATGTGATGCCTTACAACTCACAACCCAGACTTCTACTCTTCTCCATTCCGTTGCTCGCAACTCTTCCTCGTTTTGGAAAGAGCTCTTACATTTCTAGTCTGGCGTTTTTTTCCGGTACGCTATTTGAGCAGTTTTAGTATAAATATCAAGTATACTTCAGTACTGGAACTCATTTTGCTTTATGTGCTCGGAAGGAAAAATTACCTTGTATAGCACAAAACGTGTAATTCAATTACCTCATTATTTAACCCATACATGTTACCGTATCCCCTGCACTATCTCCAGTAACTGCCATGGAAGTTGTGAAAAATCACGGTTTTTCATATGTTGCTCAAAGTAAACCCAATCCCGTATTTTGTCAGCATAGGAATTTTGTTTGTTTCCGTATCAAAAATAACAAGCGATTAGAAGATTGCTATTAACGATTTGTTGCAGGTCGTAGACTTTTCCTCTTGCTTTTAAAGCAACTCTTCGTCTCTAAAAGTGCTTTTTTTTCGGAAATAGTTACACAATGCTTACGATATAGTGACAACTGTAGTCCTTTGTACCAAGCTTGCGCCAAGAGTTGTTCCGTATTCGAGGGGGCGAGGGGCACAGAAAGAGGAAAGTGTCCTGCGCTCACAAGTAGCAAAGTTCTAACGGAAAATACCAGCCGCCCCATTGCTGGCGCTCTAAGTACGCCATTGCTGCTAGTTCATGCAGCAAGGTCAGCAGGGAACACAAGGGGTCAAAAAACAACTGCAGGGATTGGACAAAAATGTTGAAACACCACCAGAAACACATGCTTGAACATACATGCCAAACCAGCAGGTTGCGCTGTGCAATGTTGCATGGCACCTGTGAAGTGTTAATATGTTGCAAGCCACAGTCGTGATCAGAGCAGTGTTCTGTGTAGTTGTGAATGCATTATGCCGAAGCTAAGTAAATTCAAACGTGGGTAAATTGTGGACGATGCTCGTGTAGTTCAAATGGCTCTGAGCACTATGGGACTTAACATCTGAGGTCACCGTCACCTAGAACTTAAAACTACTTAAACCGAACTAACCTAAGGACGTTACACACATCCATTCCCGAGGCAGGACTCTAATCTGCGACCGCAGGCTGTAGCGTCTAAAACCGCTCGGCCACCCCGGTCGTGTAGTGGCTGCTTCCGTAACCTAGGTAGCTGCAGTGTTTGACGTTTCAAGAGGCACCATATCGAAGATCAGAAAACAACATCCGCTAAGTCACAATTCACATGAAAGCGTGTGAGTGATTGTGAAAGACTGTCATTGAAGAGGACTGTGACGAAAAATAAGGGGTCGCGACTGCTGCAAAAGTCACTGTAGAACTGAGTGTCGCACTCGCGAACCCGGTCAGACCAAAACAACGCGAAGGACGCTCCATAAGGAGGGAATTTCGGACGAGCTGGAAATCCACAACCACTCAGTCAGTGATGAAAATGCCCATAACAGAAAAGCGTTGCGCCGAAGCCATAAAATCTGGACTACGAGTCAATGGAAGAAAGTCATATTTGGTCGGAGGGGTCTTATTACAGTTTACAACTTGTGGCCGAGTTCATGTACCAATAGTGAAACATGACGAGGGATCAGTGATGATTCAGGCAACCGTTTCGTGGAACTACATGGGCTGCACGATTACTGTGCAAAGTCGCTTTACTGCTATGGACTACGTGACCATTTTGACTGATCAGGTTCATTCTGTGGTACAATGTTTGTTCCCCAATGGTGAGGTTGCGTTCCGTGAAGACAGGCCCCCCTGTTCACACGGCTTGCATCGTCCAGGACAACTTTTGTGAGCACGAGGATGAATAGTCGCATCTCCTCTGGCAACCAAACTTATCAGGTCTCTTAATTACTGAGTCTTTGTGTTCCAGTTTAGAAAGAACCACCTCCCTCATCGTTATAGGAACTTGCCACTATTTTGCAGGAAGAATGAAACACACAGTTACCTGTTACGAAATGGCTGGAAGCTGTCTGCCAAATGGTTTCCTACAGCGTATTAGGCATGGTAATGTGTTGTGTTTTTGGTGTTTCCGTATTTTTGTCCAACCTTTGTATTTTTGTGTGCCCCCCTCCGTACTTTAAGGAGGCATAGCATTATATGGTCGAGCTCCACTAGAACCAGGTGGAGAACTCATCCCCTGTGAAGATCCCTAGCGAGCTATACCGTCGGCGCCAATCCCAAACCTTGTACACTTATGGGTGTACCTACAAGCTGCTGCGACATCTCCTAATGCGCGTGTAACTGGCTGGATGGGTCTGCTGCCTGGTCGGGGAGAGGCGAGACTAGTAGAACCATTGCATCCGTGTGTAACTAACCGCAGCACGAGGACTGTTCTGTCTTTAGTGACACACTCGAAGTAGGTCTACCTGTAAAGCATTCAGTTCCAGACTGAAAGGCACTAGCTTCAGTCGCAGGTAGGGGACAAAATTTTCTTTCATTCATTATTCTCTCCAAGCATTTCAAAAGTAGACTGTGCTGATGTACGCGGTTGTGTACTAAGACTTCTTTTCTTGTTCTTATGACGCAATGCTCTCGAGGTGTGAAATAGTGTCAGGTGCAGTCTTCCCTCCATCTGTCTCCCTGCAGCCGCCAGCAGTGGTGAGCTGCTCCGCATACTCACCTTCTCTTTCCTTACCCTACTATAAATAACTGTAAATGGCCAGTTACAGGTTTTTCATGTGCACATTTTGTGAGGAATAGAGCACGCCCGTGGTGAAACCCATAAGTCCCAGCTATTTTCTACACCATGATGTTAATTCTGTTTTTTTTATTTTATTTCTCTTTCGTAAGTTCTTCGCCGTTCCTTTCGGCAACAGAGATCAAACCGTAGGGGCAGTACTGATTTCATTCCGAGTGACTTGGTTACATCAGAGACATTAAAAGTAGCGACATTAAATGGACTGATTTTCTTAGAAATTGCTTTCTTTCCAACAGATTAAGGGGAAGATGGCTAAGACATCAAAGAGATAGCTACATAAAATGATTCTTTACAGGAACCTCAGTAATGTGAAGCTGTAAAGAGTAAAGATAATTTCAATATGACCTATCAGTCATACGTGGCAGCGAATCATAAATACTAAATTCCGAAAAAATAGCGAGAGGATACTTTCTTTTGCTCATCCCAGCTTTCGATAAAGTCGCGAATTAAAACAGGCGTAAAATATCCTGAAAGGATTGATTTAATGATGTTACATACATGCATTGACTCTTTTCTCCAGAACGAATGGAAATTTTGTCGTAAGGATCTACTAGTACTGTTATCCCCCTAAGCTTTGAGAAAACGTACTATATTCATTTCTGTACAAGAAAAGTCACAACCACAACTGATGGAGCACATGAACAGGAGTCGGTAAACATGGTATAATGCTTTTGGGTGTACATACTGATGGGAAGAAATATATATCGAGCCGCTCAAACAATTAAGTTCGGCAATTTTTGATGCTCGTGTTATTGAATGAAAATGAATCGGCCTCATAATACATTTTGCGTATTCCCACTAAATAATGTTTTCTGAATAATTCTCTGGGGTAACTCATTATTTTGAAAGAACTAATCGCAAGAAAGCGAGCAGTAAGAATGATATCCACTGGTGTCCAAAACTAAACAAACAAACCGATGTTTCCCATTCCTGTGTCTAATTCACGATATAATCATACAAACTCTCAACCAGATGTCCGAACGAACGTGTTCTGCATGGAAGATGGCATTCAGGTCAGTGGACAACCCCGCCAACAATGAGGTCAGGGCACCTATGAAACGAGGTAGTGTTTGCCGGGTAGTCAGACATCCACAATCCCGGTGTACACAGTCAAAGACGGTGCAGTATGGCACATAGTAGATACCTACATGACTCTAGAGGTGGAGGGACATAGAAAGAAAGGAAATACGACAGCAGCACACTAATGAGGCCCGATGGTTTAATGTGAATAGTTCGGTTGTTTCTCAGATGTGGCGACAGTTTACACATACCGAGACTGCATCCCGAAGACAACGGCAGGGCCGACCACGTGTGACTTCAGAAGAGAGGACCGTTATTTGACTGTAACGGCACGTCAGTACCGCCTTAGTACTGCACGGCAACTAGCATGTGAGCTCGCTGCATCCACTGTACGTGTTGCATTGAGGCAAATGGTAAGCAGAAGGCTTTGCCAGAATGGCCTTAATTGTTGGTTCAAATGGCTCTGAGCACTATGGGACTTAATTTCTGAGGTCATTAGTCCCCTAGAACATAGAACTACTGAAACCTAACTAACCTAAGGACATCACACACATCCATGCCCAGGCAGGATTCGAACTTGTTCCCGTAGCGGTCGCCCGGTCCCAGACTGTAGCGCCTAGAACCGCTCGGCCACCCCGGCTGGCCCTTAATTGTTGGAGACATGCTGTATGTCTACCTCTGACGCGTCTTCAAGGAAGGGACCGTCTAACGTCGAGTCATCAACATGCCATGTGGCACTGGAGGGAACTCAAACATTGTGGAAAGAGACAAGATCGAGGAGGATCCCTAATGGTGTAGGCAGGGATTATGTTTACCACACGAACCCCTCTTCAGGAAATTGTACTTGTGAATCGACAACTGTCAGGTATCGTGACGAGATCTTGGGACCTCATTTGCGGTTGCTGCGTGGTGCTGTGAGTCCCGACTTCGTATTGATGGACGATAATGCTCGATGTCATATACAGGGTGTTACAAAAAGGTAGGGCCAAACTTTCAGGAAACCTCCCTCACACACAAAGAAAGAAAATGTCACGTGGACATGTGTCCGGAAACGCTTACTTTCCATGTTAGAGCTCATTTTATTACTTCTCTTCAAATCACATTAATCATGGAATGGAGACACACAGCAACAGAGCGTACCAGCGTGACTCACTCACTTTGTTACAGGAAATGTTCAAAATGTCCTCCGTTAGCGAGGATACATGCATCCACTCTCCGTCGCATGGAATTCCTGATGCACTGATGCAGCCCTGGAGAATGGCGTATTGTATCACAGCCGTCCACAATAAGAGCACGAAGAGTCTCTACATTTGGTACCGGTGTTGTGTAGACAAGAGATTTCAAATGCCCCATAAATGAGTCAAGAGAGTTGAGGTTAGGAGAGCGTAGAGGCCATGGAATTGGTCCCCCTCTACCAATCCATCGGTCACCGAATATGTTGTTGAGAAGCGTACGAACACTTCGACTGAAATGTGCAGGTGCTCCATCGTGCATGAACCACATGTTGTGTCGTACTTGTAAAGGCACATGTTCTAGCAGCACAGGTAGAGTATCCCGTATGAAATCATGATAACGTGCTCCATTGAGCGTAAGTGGAAGAACATGGGGCCCAATCAAGGCATCACCAACAATTCCTGCCCAAACGTTCACAGAAAATCTGTGTTGATGACGTGATTGCACATTTTCGTGCGGATTCTCGTGAGCCCACACATGTTGATTGTGAAAATTTACAATTTGATGACGTTGGAATGAAGCCTCATCTGTAAAGAGAACATTTGCACTGAAATTAAGATTGACACATTCTTGGATGAACCATTCGCAGAAGTGTACTAGTGGAGGCCAGTCAGCTGCTGATAGTGCCTGCACACGCCGTACATGTTACGGAAATATATACATCCATACTCAGCAAGCCACCTGACGGTGTGTGGCGGAGGGTACCCTGAGTACCTCAATCGGTTCTCCCTTCTATTCCAGTCTCGTATTGTTCGTGGAAAGAAGGATTGTCGGTATGCTTCTGTGTGGGCTCTAATCTTTCTGATTTTATCCTCATGGTCTCTTCGCGAGATATACGTAGGAGGGAGCAATATACTGCTTGACTCTTCGGTGAAGGTATGTTCTCGAAACTTTAACAAAAGCCCGTACCGAGATACTGAGCGTCTCTCTTGCAGAGTCTTCCACTGGAGTTTATCTATCATCTCTGTAACGCTTTCGCGATTACTAAATGATCCTGTAACAAAGCGCGCTGCTCTCCGTTGGATCTTCTCTAGCTCTTCTATCAATCGTATCTGGTACGGATCCCACACTGTTGAGTAGTATTCAAGAAGTGGGGTAACAAGCGTACTGTAACCTTCTTCCTTTGTTTTCGGATTGCATTTCCTTAGGATTCTTCCAATGAATCTCAGTCTGGCATCTGCTTTACCGACGATCAACTTTATATGATCATTCCATTTTAAATCACTCCTAATGCTTACTCCCAGATAATTTATGGAATTAACTGCTTCCAGTTGCTGACCTGCTATTTTGTAGTTAAATGATAAGGGGACTATCTTTCTTTGTATTCGGAGCTACTGATTCTCCCGTAAGCACTCTCCATACAGTAACGTGCTCAACGTTACCTTGTACAGCAGCAACTTCTCTGGCGCTGACATCAGGGTTATCGTCAATTGCACGAAGAATTGCCTCGTCCATTGCAGGTGTCCTCGTCGTTCCTGGTCTTCCCCAGTCTCGAGCCATAGGCCGGAATGCTTCGTGCTCCCTAAGACGCCGATCAATTGATGCGAACGTCTTCCTGTCGGGACACCTTCGTTCTGGAGATCTGTCTCGACACAAACGTACCGCGCCACGGCTATTGCCGCGTGCTATATCCATACATGAAATTGGCATCTGCCAACTCCGCATTTGTAAACACTGCACTGACTGCAAAACCACGTTCGTGATGAACACTAACCTGTTGATGCTACATACTGATGTGCTTGATGCTAGTACTGTAGAGCAATGAGTCGCATGTCAACACAAGCACCGAAGTCAACATTACCTTCCTTCAATTGGGCCAACTGGCGGTGAATCGAGGAAGTAAAGTACATACTGACGAAACTAAAATGAGCGCTAACATGGAAATTAAGCGTTTCCGGGCACATGTCCACATAAAATCTTTTCTTTGTGTGTGAGGAATGTTTCCTGAAAGTTTGGCCGTACCTTTTTAACACCCTGTATAAAGAGTGGTTGATGTCTTCTTGGAAACGGAAGATAGCCGTGCGAGATTAGCCGAGTGTTTTGTAACACCCTGTATAAAGAGTGGTTGATGTCTTCTTGGAAACGGAAGATAGCCGCGCGGGATTAGCCGAGCGGTCTGAGGCGCTGCAGTCCTAGACTGTGCGGCTGGTTCAAGTCCTCCTTAGGGTGTGTGTGTGTGTGTGTGTGTGTGTGTGTGTGTGTGTTTCCTTAGGATAATTTAGGTTAAGTAGTGTGTAAGCTTAGGGATTGATGACCTTAGCACTTAAGTCCCATAAGATTTCACACACATTTGAACAGTTTTGAAACGGAAGATATTGCATGCATGGCGTTGCCTGCTCGCTCTCCCAATTTGAATGCCATATAAATTGTCTGGGATGCAGTAAGAAGGCGGCTTGCATCACGTCAGCATCCACCAACCACTCTCAAAGACTGCGAGCAGCTCTGCAGAAAGAATGGGCGTTATTGCTTCAACATTAGACTGATGATTCCATTCACAGTACGCTCCGTCGTTGTCAGGCCGGTATTGCTCCCAGGGGCAGTCACACCCCATACTGAGCACATTAACCAGTTGTCGGAATGTGTGTGCATATCCTTTAAGTTGGAAAAACGGAGGACTTTTTGTCTACCGTTATCCATGTTGCAGTTGTTTACGTTTTGTATTCGTTAAATTGCTTTTCCTTTACTGCCACCTGTTTATACTGTCTTGTGGCAAAATAAACGCATCTTTGCATAATTTCCGTTTGTTGCTTTAATTTTGGACACCAGTTTATACTGTATAATTCACTAATAATATGCGTAATACATAATCCTACACAATTCGAGTAGTTACAATGTCCTTACCTACGACACTAGAACACAACGTTAGTAGCTATTACTGGAGCTGTGATTGGCTCAGATATGAGTTCTATATGTACCAACGAAAAGTTTTTGTCATTGCGGAAAACAATAATTGTCTGACAGGCAGCAAAACAAGTTTTAAACTCAAAATGTTTCTTCTGGGCTACTTCTTCGACTCATTCCATATTTCGATAAAATATGGTTCAAATGACGTGTGGAACACGTAACTACGTACGACTGTTTCCTGTTCGTCGAAAATGAAAAATTTAGATAAGTGGTGAAAACTACAGGTATAAAGGACTCTTGTCATTATTCATGAGGAGGCTGTTGTAAAAAGGAATATATGCTCATTTTAATTTGTGAGCATAAGATGTTTATAATTAAAAGCTTTAATCTCAATAAGTAAGTATGTAGCTGTTCGATAGGAAAGCCATTATATTCAGCACTTTGAGTTCCATTTTTGAGGTCCTCGGACGCTACGCTACTACTAAATAGCTACAATTTATATTTTCCCATCTAATTCGATAGCGGAATGAAATCTGGAAAATCTTTAGATCCACCACACCGATGCTTGTTGCGCAAAATACACAGTTAACAAAAGTTTTGCATCACCTCGACATGTCGTGCAGGTGTGACTGTTCCTGTACCGATCAGGTCATCACTGACATTGTTTGTAAACATTTACCCAGTTACCAAGAGCACTATATATATGAAGAACACCGTACTTGAATGGATTTCAGCATTTCAGCTGAAAGTGATGCACTAGTAAGGACATATAATGCACGAAGGGCAATCGCGTCGAATGATGGGGTTCGCATCATCACGTCACGCACAGGCTTGTCATCAGGGGAGTTGCTCGACGTGTGCACTGAAGTCTGGGTGATGTGCGGACATGTAATCGGTTCCAATTGGCATGTCTGTAATACGCGAAAGCAAGGTCAGTTTTTCTCAACAGGTCGTGTGGCTGTATGGTAGAACGCACGTTTACCGTGTGTGTGGCAAAGCTTAAGATTCCCAAGAATTTTAAACAAATGTGCATGTTCCATGAACATTCCCCTGAAGCGTAAAACACCCTAGGATGAAAAATAATTTCATGTTTTTTATTCAGGTCAGTAATCAAGAATGCATATTTGCAATAAAACTGGATTTTTGTGACCGATATGTAATTAAAATAAGAAAACATGCATTTTTCATAAAAATACCAATTAGATATGCTACTTAGCATATAATTGATGCAGTTTGTATTCGAACTGTACGAAAAAACAACGAAAAAATGAATGCCGGAAACTAGACTGGAACCAATAAATACTAGGCTCGACCGCTATTGGTTTTTTTATCACCTTTTTGTAGGAAGCGTGAAAACCCTTCAAGCTTTTCAAACACTCCGAACGTTATTAACATCCTACATCTTTATTCTTCATGTCTACATATTTATTTTTCGACATAGTCACCCTGGCGACGAACACATTTCTCCCAGCGACAGACCAGTTGTTTGATACCGTCAATGTGGATGGTTGGACTCTGTTGACGAAACGACAACCTCACATTTGCTTGCACCGTTTATCATCAGAGTGAAATCCTCGAAGGTATTAAAGTTTTGAAAGCAGATGAAAATAGTATAGGACGTAGTCGTGACTGTATGGAGAGGATGATCGATGGCAGTGCACTCAAAGCGTCGGATTGTTACGGACGTTGCAGAGCTGCATGTATGGACGAACCCTTAGAATTCGTCAATCGATTACAGCACGCTGCTGCTCACACACCGTCACATCACACGCTATAATTCGGAGCCGTCTAGCGGTAGAGGGCTGCAGATAAGTGGACATGAAAAATAATTATGTAGAGTGTTAATAATGTTTTTTAAAAAAACTCTGAGTTTTCTCATAAAAAGTTTGAAGACATTACTTTTAGCACCCCTTCGTATTTTCAGCTTTACGGAATTGATAGTAGGATAGGCACCTCTGTTTTAAAAACTTCTATCAGCTAGGAACGGAATCTACAACCACAACGTAGCAGGAAAGCAGTGGTACACAGCCACACGCCCTGTCGAGAAAAATCGATCTTGCTTTAGGATATTAAAGACTGTCGGAGAACTTCAAAGGTGACTTTCTCGAGAATTTTTGAGAGTGGCATCAAACTATTTTTGTGGATTAATGTTTGATTCTGAACTTAACTGTACGAACACAAATTTTTTTAAAAAAATCCGATTGCCGTGTGGTCTCCTTGTTAGTGGTCCTTACAGCGAGAGTTGGTGAGAGCAGAACAATTCTGCAGCAGCTGCAAATGCCAGTTCTCTAAATTTAATGAATAGTTTTTCGCTCCTGGGATTTCTGTTTGAGTTCACGAAGCATCGCCGAAATATTAGTGTTGATTGAAACTGCCGGTAACAAATCTAGCAGCCCACCTCTGAATTACTTCGATATATTTCCTTAATCAGATCTTGTGAGGATCCCGAACACTCGAGCAGCACTCAAGAATGTGTCGCGCTAGTGTTCTGCACACGATCTCCTTTGTACATGACGTACACATTCCCAGAATTGTCCCAGTTAACCGAAGCAGACAATTTGCCCTTTCTACTGTCGACCTTGTCCACCGCCACAGCTGAATGCTCAGCGCGGCAAACTGCCATGCGGAACAAATGGTTCAAATGGCTCTGAGCTTCTGCGACTTAACATCTGAGGTCATCAGTCCCCTAGAACTTAAGACCTACTTAAACCTAACTAACCTAAGGACATCACACACATCCATGCCCGAGGCGGGATTCGAATCTACGACCGTAGCGGTCGCTCGGCTCCAGACTGTAGCGCCTAGAACCGCACGGCCACTCCGGCCGGCCATGCGGAACACACCAGTTCTATTCCCGGTACTGCCAGGGATTTTTCATTGGTGGGAGGACTGGTACTGGCTGCAGCCAAGCGAGGAGCTACTCGACCGATTACTAGCAATTTTAAGGTCCAGAAGCCCGTCAATGATTGAGGACGCTGTACTGACCACATTCCACTCCATACCGCATCCAGTGATGCCATTGGCAAAGAATGACACGGCAGTCGGTCGCTCCGATTGGCCCGTCTAGGGCCAGAACATGGAACGTTACTTTTTACGACCAGCTTTAATTTCTCGTTCCATTTCATATCGCTTTGCAACGTTACTTCCAGATACGTAATCGATGTGTGTGCAAACCACTAATACCGTATTTGAACATTACAGGGTTGTTTTTCCTACTCACCTGCATTAATTTTTCTACATTCAGAGCAAGATTCCATTCAGCACACCAAATAGAAATTCTGTCCTAGTTATCCTGTATTTTCGGGCAGTCACTGAAAGACGACACTTTCCGTAAACTTCATCGTCTTCAGCAAACAGTCGCAGATTGTTGTTCATGCTATCTGCCACTCGTTTATGTACTGGGTGGTGGAAATTAAAATTAAAGTTTTAAAACGGCGTAGAAAGAGAAGCCACTGCTCAAAATGTCGAATTTCAACAGCATATTATTGACGCAGGGGGAAACGTAATGAAACAGAAAAGAAAGAAAAATTTACCAATAGATGGCGCTGTAAGCGCTTAACACAAATGGGGGCGCATACGAGTCACAGATGAATCGCATATGACGGATGGTTTGAGTTGCACAGTACACCATCTGTACTGTTCAATTTGCATGACTGCACAAGTTCGGCAGTCAACAGTTGTGGCACTGTTAGGTACTTCCATCCACCACGGCAAGATCGTACCACATTGGATTGGGAAAATTTGTTTTTAATTTTCCTGGCGCAAAAAACGGCATAAAAATCAAAATGACACAGGTTTCTAATTGTCCTGGGACCTAAAATCTCATAAAAAGCAAAATGACATCGGTTTCTAATTTCCGTGAGACTTGCGCAAGACATGTGCAATATGCTGTCCACATTTTCTGCTACAAGTTGAAATCGAGAAACAGCATGTTTCACGACAGATGGGAGTGGCTTTGCGAGGTCACGTCCAGAATGTGTTGTACAGTGCTTGCCTTCAATTCAGCTACGTTCGTAATTGGAGCACAGAGCAAGCAGATAAGCGCACTGCCAGAAGTCGTACGGATTGAGATCATCTGATCTGGGAGGCTAGACTGTAGGGAAATGACGGCCGATGGTTCTCGCATTTCCGAAAACCCTTCGCAGCCGCCGCTTCACTGACTGTTCAGCGGGCGGAGGAGCGCCACCTTGCATAAAAATATTGTTACTTGGAAGATTTAATGGCGGTGTAGGTAAAAGGACTCGCAGGACTGATCTCACCGAAAAATGCGGCCCTGCGTTAAACGATGCCGACAACCCGCACCACGCATTCACCTTAGTAGAATGAAGTGATGTGCGCGCGGATTTTACGTTGCCCTATATTCTGTAGTTCTGCGTGTTGACATGCTCTTGGAGATGGAAATGGCCTGAACATGAGTAATTTTTTATGGATAGCATTGCAGGGTGTTTCATAAAATTTTATGCACCGTTGCTGTTGTCCAGTCAGCTAGTGTTTCCTGAAACAGGGACTGTGGGTTTGCATTTTCTATTTTAATAAATGTTTGTGGAAACAAGTTCAGTGTTAGGCTACTGTTCTTGCCTAAAACAAAAACAAGGAAATACATTGTTGTTTAAGAACATGTTCAGCTCTAGTATGTTTACCCCTGGAGATGTTGGATTGTAGTTGGCTGAGTATTCAGGAGAGCACGCCTGAAAAACCAAAGGCTTCAGGACCAGTGGCTCGATAACGAGACATGGTGAAAGAAATGTCGAATTAATGGGGAAAGTGTCTTCGTACTAAAAACGTCTCTGGAGGATGGAACCGAAAGACAAACATATATATCTGAAAAGTTCATCCAAATGTGTACTCCTTAATAAAACATCTTCGAGAAGACGCATAGTAACAAAGACCACCATTTGATCGATTAATTTCAGATCTCGGTGGTATCAGAAGAAATAAGTCAGCAAATAAGACTGACGAGACAACTGCAAAGGCTTTAAACAGACTCCAAAGTGACGGTAACTTAAAATCATTTCTTCTTTGGGTGGCCCACTCACAGAAATTACCGTGAAGAAGAAAACGTCACAGCCACTGGGAGTTGCGTTAATTCATAGTGCTAGTTTAATTGGCAATCATGCAAATACGTTTAACGGGAGCGAAAGGAGAGTACCTCGTGCTTTTCCTTAGAAATTATGCAAAGTCAGTTAAATGTCTAGCCGTCCGGGGTGGCCGAGCGGTTCTAGACGCTACTATCTGGAACCGCGCGACCGCTCCGGTCGCAGGTTCGAATCCTGCCTCGGGCATGGATGTGTGTGATGTCCTTAGGTTAGTTCTAAGTTCTAGGGGACTGATGACCTCGGATGTTAAGTCCCATAGTGCTCAGAGCCAGCTAAATGTCTATCACAATTCGTTAAATACTCACTAATGGTGACCGACAAGACTGTCTCAAAGGCCATCTCTCTTCTCGGGAATCATCGCGGTATTTCTATTTAGAGTTTCTATGAATAAAAATCTATGTGGGTGAATACGGAACACACAATCATTAAAACGGAAACGCAGGCCAGTGACATACTATTTCAGTCATTCATTCTCCTTCCGTCTGAAGATACGTCGTAGACTACAGCACGCTGTGCTAAAACTTCTTAGTGTGCCTGTACGTCGGAAGCTTACCCAGCAAGTCCCTCGGCTCCGTAGAAGCGTCATTCTGTGGTTTTCCAACCCGGACCAGGACAACGTACTCTGTTGTATCACTTAGTGTCTTCGAGCTACTCACATATCCGGGAACCTGTTCAGTTTGCTCCGACCTTCGTTTAACAGTCTGGAGTGGGGCACCGTGTCAAACGCTTTCCATAAATCTACGAATAGGGAATCTGCCAGTTGCCCTTCATCCATGGTTCGCAGAATGTCATGCTACAAAAGGGCAAGCTGAGTTTAGCGCGAGCGACGATTTCTAAATCCAGGAGTCTCAAGGAAATTTATTATATTTGAACTCTGAACATGTTCAAGAACTCTTCGACAGACCGATGTTATGGATACTGGTCTATAATTTTACGGGTCCGTTTTTTACCCTTCTTATCTACAGGAGTCATCTGCGCTTTTCCCAGTCGTTTTATACTTTGCGTTGGGTGAGCGATTCGAGACAAATGCAAGATAAGTAAGGGGCCAGTGCAATGGTCAAACGACGGAATATTTGTTGGCTACGATTCTCCTGTGTGAACGATTTCTTAAATGCGTTATTTAAAACTTAGTTTTCTCTACAACAGAATGGCACACCCCATCGAGAAATAGGCTATTTGCAAAACAATGACAAATAATATCTACACACATACTCTGCAAGTCATCGCACAATTGTTGGTGGAGGTTACTTCGAAACAGTATTAAGAGACTTTTACGTAATGAGCTAGAGAAACACAGTTGCCGATATGCCACTATACGTATTTTACTGTCACAGGTTGTACTCTTAGTTATTCAGGGTGTTGCAGAATTCCTATTATAGGCTTCCAGGGGTTGTAGAGGGGACTTAGAAGATAAAGTTTTAATAAGAAACGCATGTTCGGAAATTTGCTGTTTGGATGTGAAATAACTTTGAGGATAGGATCACTTTCAGATCTTCTGATTCATGCAGGCGCACAAACTGAGATGAGGGCGCTGTCGTCATTCCTTGTTCTAATTACGACGTCATGTAGCATTTATGTTAGCCTACAACAGCTCCTGCGAGAAAGTGGTGCGTTCGCAAATAAAGGTTGACGTTCATCGTCACGTTGAAGAGAACCCCACGACGAGTACGCGAAACATTTTAATAGGAATGAGAGAAGTGTGATCAGACTGAACATTAATATAAAAGCTCTTACTTGAAACGTTGCCCATGCCACGGTCTCATATACAGGGTGTTACAAAAAGGTACGGCCAAACTTTCAGGAAACATCCCTCACACACAAAGAAAGAAAATGTCATGTGGACATGTGTCCGGAAACGCTTACTTTCCATGTTAGAGCTCATTTTATTACTTCTCTTCAAATCACATTAATCATGGAATGGAGACACACAGCAACAGAGCGTACCAGCGTGATTTCACTCACTTTGTTACAGGAAATGTTCAAAATGTCCTCCGTTAGCGAGGATACATGCATCCACTCTCCGTCGCATGGAATCCCTGATGCACTGATGCAGCCCTGGAAAATGGCGTATTGTATCACAGCCGTCCACAATACGAGCACGAAGAGTCTCTACATTTGGTACCGGTGTTGCGTAGACAAGAGATTTCAAATGCCCCCATAAATGAAAGTCAAGAGGGTTGAGGTCAGGAGGGCGTGGAGGCCGTGGAATTGGTCCCCCTCTACCAATCCATCGGTCACCGAATCTGTTGTCGAGAAGCGTACGAACACTTCGACTGAAATGTGCAGGAGCTCCATCTTGCATGAACCACATGTTGTGTCGTACTTGTAAAGGCACATGTTCTAGCAGCACATGTAGAGTATCCCGTATGAAATCATGGTGGTGAACGAGGAAGTACACTACAGACGGACGAAACTAAAATGTCCACATAACATCTTTTCTTTATTTGTGTGTGAGGAATGTTTCCTGAAAGTTTGACCGTACATTTTTGTAACACCCTGTAGAACACGGAGATGACAGCTTGTCGTCTCCACAGTGTACGTAACTTGAACTGGGAAATTGAAAGTGTGTGGGCGGTACATTTCCGGACATGAGCTCCTTCTTAAAGCAGTATTTACTCTGTCCCCTCCACAACTCATAGAAACTTGTAACTGGAGTTATGAAACACTGTATATTGGTGGCATACAAGTGTCGCACAGCCTTTCTTGAATTCTGGTTCTCTAAATTTACACAACGGGGTTTTACGTAATTAGTTAATGTTCTGCCGTTCATTTGAACTATTCTTTTATCGAAATGATCCGAACGGATACAGGCCCTGAACACTATGGGACTTAAAATCTGAGGTCATGAGTCCCCTAGAACTTAGAACTACTTAAACCTAACTAACCTAAGGACATCACACAACACCCAGTCATCACGAGGCAGAGAAAATCCCTGACCCCGCCGGGAATACTAGAGAATAATAAAATAATAATGAAATATCATCAAAGTTATAAGTTCATTAGGGGCTAGACAGATCATACAGTAAGTGCCATGAAAACAATGTGTGAGTAACATGATACATTTCTTTTCTTGGAGGTCCTTCAGCAAATTCTATGAGGCCCGAAGTATAGAGCACTTAAGTTTTATATGGCTTATGTGACAGTTCATCAGAGCTGTTACTACAATCTCTCACCCCAGAATTTATAATTGCACTTTGGGTTTTGGTGTTCATCTTTCGCATTTCAGTCTAGAAATATTTTACATATTTAAATTAAAAACTAATAACTGCGAAGACAGGACATTTGTAAGTAAATATTTACGCATAGCATTATTCCGCTTCACTCATTGTCTTCAATACGTCGTTAATGATGCCTTCGTACCATATACAGGGTAATTAAAATTCTTTATGCACAGTTACAATAACATTAAAACAATAATTTGACCACTTCACTGGAACTCCCAATCAGAGATTTCCTTAAATATGGGTTGGTTCAAATGGCTCTGAGCACTATGGGACTTAAGAGCTGAGGTCATCAGTCCCCTAGAACTTAAGACCTACTCAAATCTAACCAACCTAAGGACATTACATCCATGTCCGAGGCAGGATACGAACCTGCGACCGTAGCGGTCGCTCGGTTCCAGACTGTAGCGCCTAGAACCGCTCGGCCACCCCGGCCGGCGAACGGATACAGGATAAGCATACATGAGTAGTGATAATATCAATGACCAAATTTTTAGTTCTTCTCATGACACTACATTTAAAAATAATTCCGGGCTACCAGTTTTTAAATAGGAAATCCTTTAACTGAATTGGAGTTGTTGAAGAGAAATGATCTTCGGTTATATTTAAAACTTGCTTTGCTTTGAAATGTATTCATGGTTGCGAATATGAACCTTCTCAGGTATAATGGAATGACGACAGTAAATATTTGTGCCTGACCAGAAGTCGAACCCGGATTTCCCGCAATACTCCAGCGGCTGCATCAAGGGTTTCGGCTATCCGACCACAATCCACGGCCAGATACATACTTCCATATGTCGTCGTCCAGGTGTCGTACCTGTACTCGTACATTCCATTAATATCATTTCTGTATTGGTGAGACATTTTATTTATATTGGCCGATAAATACGAAATTGCAGAAGTACGAGTTGTGAAGAAGTACGTTGCAATGTTCCTTCGGACAGACATTCGTGGACGACGATATATGGAAGTTGGGGTCTGGTCGTGGGTGGTGCTCTGGTAACCGAAGCGGTTAAGGCGACCGCTGGAGTAAAAGGGGGAAATAAGGGCTCGAGTCCAGATAGACAGAAATTTTCACTGTCGTCATTCCATTTTACAGCTAGAGGTGGTCCATGATCGCAACTGCGAATACATTTCATTTGCTTCATAGCAGCAGCTGTAGTCGCCGCAGTGCATCCATTCCTGAAGGAACATTGCATCGAACATCTTCACAACACACAGGCACTGCGATTTTTTTAAAACTTGTTGCTGCATATTGAACTCCACTGACAGATTTAACCCTCGCAATACCAAGGGGGCGGTACTTTACGCCCTTGTTTTGAAAATAATATAATCTTGCAGTTGCTTGACATTTTGAAGAGATATTGTTTTTGATGAGTTCTTCTATCAGTTTTAAATTTTTCAGTTAATATTAACCCAAAAATTTCAGTCTTAGAAGTAGATCTCGCTTTCCCAGTGAATGTTTTATTTAATATATTCAGGTTCAGGACTTAACTTGCACGTAAGTCTCTCTTTAAATAGCACTTTGTGAGTTAAAGTCAGCATCAGTTATTTTCAATTTTTTATTGCTGTGGACATAAAGTATCCCCCCTCCTCCGACACGTCACTGAAAGTGCGTTGGTTGGTAATATGATTACGCTAAAAGATACCTTCAGGTTCTGGATCATACTTACACAGCAGTATGCCTTTAAAAGGTATGTTATTGCTATAAGTCAACAGCAAATTACGAACTGTTCTTTTTTTTCTGTTTTGCACGGTGCGCATAAATGAGTTGGTATTACTAGACTGAATAATGACTAACAAAGGACACTTTTTCTTCAAGTGGTGTTAGTGTTGGTATCATCGTCCTCAAATTGCGGTGAATTACTTACGACGAATTTTATCATCGAATAAATGTATTGTGACAATGCAGTTAAAATGTGTAACTCTTTCACGCGTGAGCACCCCATATTATTGTTGGTGCTCGCTTATGTGCAATCAAGAGTGATGAGCTACCCAGAAAATCATTCCATACGACATCACTGAGTGGAAATATGCAAAATATATCAGGAGGTTTGTTTCCAAGTTCGACATTGGGAGAACAACGCCGTATTTCATTCCAAAATTCCTATTTAAGTTCCTCAATCACATCTGTTCCAGTTTCTTGTTGGGTACACCGACATGTTAAGAGTCTAGCACACTTCGAATTCACATGTTAAGAGTCTAACACTCTCTGAATTCGTTCGATATCTTGTGTTATGAATACTCGATAAGAGTTCAAAACCTACACTACAGTTGAGTGTTGTATGCCATTTTCTTAATAGTTGCACTGTACTTTCCCGGAACTCTTCCAAGGAGTCGTCGATTCGACTCTCCTACTAAATTTCACATGTTCGTCCTGTTTTAATCGCTTCTTATCCTAAACATCGCGCCATGAACCATGGACCTTGTCTTTGATAGGGAGGCTTGCGTGCCTCAGCGATACAGATAGACGTACCATAGGTGCAGCCACAACGGAAGGGTACGTGTTCAGAGGCCAGAAAAAACATGTGGTTCCTGGAGAGTGGCAGCAGCCTTTTCAGTAGCTGCAGGGGCAACAGTCTGGATGATTGACTGATCTGGCCTTGTAACGTTAACCAAAACGGGGTTTCTGTGCTGGTAATGCGAACGGCTGAAAGTAAGGGGAAACTACAACCATAATTAGTTAAAAATGGCTCTGAGCACTATGGGACTCATCATCTGAGGTCATCAGTCCCCTAGAACTTAGAACTACTTAAACCTAACCAACCTAAGGACATCACACACATCCATGCCCGAAGGCAGGATTCGAACCTGCGACCGTAGCAGTCGCACGGTTCCGGACTGAAGCGCCTAGAACCGCTCGGCCACCGCGGCCGGCCTATAATTAGTCCCAAGGGCATGTAGGTTTACTGTATGGTTAAATGACGATGGCTTCCTCTTGGATAAAATATTCCGGAGGTAAAATAGTTCCCCATTTGGATCTCCAGGCGGGGACTACTCACGAGGACGTCGTTATCAGGAGAACGGAAACTGGTGTTCTACGGATCGGAGCGTGGAATGTCAGGTCGCTTAATTGTTCAGGTAGGTTAGAAAATTTAAAAAGAGAAATGGTAGATATAGTGGGAATTAGTGAAGTTCGGTGGCAGGAGAAGCAAGACGTCTGGTCAGGTGAATACACGGTTATAAATACAAAATCAAATAAGGGTAATGCACGAATAGATTTAATAATGAATTAAAAAGTAGGAGCGCGGATAAGCTACTACGAACAGCATAGTGAACGCATTATTGTTGCCCAGAGAGACACGAAGCGCACACCTATCACAGTAGTACAATTTCATATGTCAACTAGCTCCGCAGATGATGAAGAGATTGAAGAAATGTATGATGTGACAAAAGAAATTATTCAGATAGTGGAGGGAGACGAACATTTAATAGTCATGGGGGACTGGAATTCGATAATAGGAAAAAGAAGAGAAGGAAAAGTGGTAGGTGGATATGGATTGGGGGTAAGGAATCAAAGAGGAAGTCGCCTGGTAGAATTTTGCGCATAGCATAAGTTAATCGTCGCTAACACGTGGTTTAAGAATCATGAAGGAAGGTTTTATACATGGAAGAGACCTGGGGACACTGGAAGGTTTCAGATAGATTATATAATGGCAAGACACAGATTTAAGAACCAGGTAAGACATTACCAGGGGCAGATGTGGATTCTTACCACAATTTATTGGTTTTTAATTACAGATTAAAATTGAAACTGCAGAAAGCTAGGAATTTAAAAAGATGGGACCTGGATAAACTGAAACAACCAAATGTTTTAAAGAGTTTCAGAGAGACCATTACGAACGATTAACAAAAACAGGGGGAATAAATGGAGTAGAAGAAGAATGGGTAGCTATGAGAGGTGAAGTAGTGAAAGCAGCAGGGGATAAAGTATGTAAAAATAAGGCTAGTAGAAATCGTTGGGTAACAGAAGCGATACCGAATTTAATTGATGATAGGAGAAAATATAAAAATGCAGTAAATGAAGCAGGTGAAAAGGAGAACAAACGTCTCAAAAATGAGATAGGCAGGAAGTCGAAAATGGCTAGAGGACGAATGTAAGGATGTAGAGGCATATCTCACTAGGGGTTAAGATGGATACTGCCTACAGGAAAATTAAAGAGAGCTTTGGAGAAAAGAGAACTATCTGTATGAATATAAAGCTCTCGTATGGAAAAACCAGTCCTAAGCAAAGAAGGGAAAGCAGAAAGGTGGAAGGAATATATAGGTGGTCTGTATAAGGGCGATATTCTTGAGGACAAAATTATGAAAATGGAAGAGGATGTAGATTAAGATAAGGGAGATATGCTACTGCGTGAAGAATTTAACAAAATACTGAAATACCTAAGTCGAAACAAGGTCGCAGGAGTGGATAACATTCCATTACAACTACTGATAGCCTCCGGAGAGTCAGCCATGACAAAACCTTACCATCTGGCCAGAAAGATGTAAGAGACGGGCGAAATACCTCAGACTTCAAGAAGAACATAGTAATTCCAATCCCAAAGAAAGCAGGTGTTGACAGGTGTGAAAATTACCGAACTATCAGTTTAATAAGTCACGGCTGCAAAATACTAACACGAATTCTTTACAGTCTGGCACCGCGAGACCGCTATGGTCGCAGGTTCGAATCCTGCCTCGGGCATGGATGTGCTTAATGTCCTTAGGTTAGTTAGGTTTAACTAGTTCCAAGTTCTAGGGGACTAATGACCTCAGAAGTTGAGTCCCATAGTGCTCAGTGCCATTTGAACTTTACAGACGAATGGAAAAACTGGTAGACGTTGACCTCGGGGAAGATCAATTTGGATTCCGTAGAAATGTTGGAACACGCGAGGCAATACTGACCCTATGAATTACCTTAGAAGATAAATTAACATGGACAATAAATAGTTTAGACAATTTCGAAATGTGGTGCTACAGAATCATGCTGAAGATTAGATGGTTAGATCACGTAAATAATTAAGAGCTACTGGATAGGATTGGGGAGAAGAGGAACTTAAGTCGCAACTTGACTAGAAGTCATCGGTTGGCGGGAAACATTCTGCGGCATCAAGGTATCACCCACTTAAAAAAATGGCTCTGAGTACTATGGGACTTAACTTCTGAGGTCATCAGTCCCCTAGAACTTAGAACTACTTAAACATAACTAACCTAAGGGCATCACACATATCCATGCCCGATGCAGGATTCGAACCTGCGACCGTAGCGACAGCGCGGTTTCAGATTGTAGCGCCTAGAACCGCTCGGCCACTCTGGCCGGCTATCACCAACTTGGTATTGAAGGGTAATGTGGAGTGTAAAAGCCTTAGAGGGGGACCAAGAGATGAGTGCACTAAGCAGATTCAGAAGGATGCAAGTTACAGTAGTGACACGGAGATGATGAAGATTGCACAGGATAGAGTTGCATGGATAGCTGCATCAAACCTGTCTTTGGACCGAAGACCACAACATCCTATCCTAAATATTTGATTGCTGTGACAGACTGCGTAAACTATCCACCAATCTTGCAATCAGATTATTTCCCGAATATTGTAACAGAAATAATGTTGCTGTATGTGTGCGTGCGCGCGCTATGATGTTAGATGTGCAGATGCAAATCTACGTAAGGGTGAGACGGTTGTGAATTGTGGCGTTGCCTCGCGTGCACTGCAGTCGTTGGCCCTGCCGTGTGCCTGCTGGCGGCTGCGCCAGTGGAGGGGGATAGGGGAGGATTGGGTGGGGAGGTACTTGCGAGGCAGGGGGGTCCCGGCCCTCGCGCGCGCCTGCGCCAGTGGCCGTTGTGACAAAGCGGGCTGCAGCTGCGCCGCTCCACATACCCCTGCCCGTGCTTCCGTGACGATGCTAAAGCAGCCCGCCCGCTGTTGCCACACCGCCACGGGGAGTCACTGTGCTTTTCGTCACTGTATGCTTTGGGTAGTTTCGAGAGCAGCGGATTTAATGCAGACCTGATAGTGGCTTTTATAAATCGCGAGTCGTTTACCGGAACACATTCGTGCTTCAGATGTTCAGTGTTAACTCTAGTGCTACGTACTGTTTTCGTCTTGGAAGATTTTTGTGTCATTTCGGTACGGCAACATAATGTGAACTCCAGTATTGCAGCCGAGAAATGTGGGAATCCACTATAAAATATGCGTATAAGATGACGTCATTACCGATTCCGGAGAGGGAACGACAGGCGCTGTCATCAGCAAATAAGTAAGTGCGAAAGTTGACTGCAAACACCACTAAAAAGAAGAGCTAGCAAGCCGATGAATGGTTAAATTATGCCAACAAGTAGACACGCGAAGAAATTTAAAACTGTAGTGTATGATCAGTAGCGGACCATCAGTGCGTTACTAACGTTCGAACACCGACTGATGGTTTCAGAGTACGTGAAAATGTGTGTTTATGTGGCGTCAGTTCGCGCGTCTCTCTCTCTCTCTCTCTCTCTCTCTCTCTCTCTCTCTCTCTCTCTCTCTGTGTGTGTGTGTGTGTGTGTGTGTGTGTGTGTGTGTGTGTGTGTGTGTGAGAGAGAGAGAGAGAGAGAGAGAGAGAGAGAGAGAAGAAGCGACAGCATCTCGGGCTCCTTCCAAGATACTGATTTTAATTACGCTGCCTCCATTTTCGAGACTATTCTGTTCTGTGGGATGTTACGTAATAGTATCGATAATCGATGTTACTTTACTTTTGGAATTCCGCCTACGTTATGTAAACTGCTCTAGTACGTGGTTCACAGGCGTTGCTGTAGTCTCTGCGAAACATAACCTAATAATTTGGTTATGCTCACCTCCGATGCCGCACGATACTGGTTTTCCGAGATTTTTGGAAGGTTACAAATCGTGTACAGGGTTCGTAACTTGCGGAAACCTTTCGGAATAGGGAGTATTTCCATACGAAGTTTTTTTGCTTCATATGACCGTTCCTGCCCTATCCATGAAAATTGACCATTCCTCCTCGGACACCCTTAGGAAGTGGTTGAAACCACGAGTAGATGACTTGATGTTTGACGTCTACGCCTCATCATGAGACGTGGAGGGGCGGAGGCTTGCCCGCTCTGTAAAACAGAATAGCTGGTCATGTGTGGCAGATATGACGACAGAGAACAATACTGGTGCAGGCACAAGTGTTTCGGAAGACAGCTCTCTGCGCACATTGTAGGACATGGGGCTCCGCAGATGATGGCCGGAAAGTGTTACCATGATGAGCCATTAACGCTGTCAGTTAAGACTGCAGTGGTGAATCATCGAGACTGGACCGTGGGTCAACGGAAATGTGTCGCCTGGTCGGATGAATCGCGTGTCTGGTTACCCGCGGACGATGGTTGTGTCCGTATCCTCAGTCACTCTGGCGAACGGCTGCACCGCACCATGGACGCAGGCCATTGCTATATGGGACATTAACCCGAGCTACCGTGGGATCTGTGGTAATAATCGAAGTCACCGTGAAAGCTTTGGAGTACTTCAACATTATCCCTTTGCTCACGAGATGGGGTCTCTCATACCGCGCGAAAATTTTCGAACTCGCTCTCCAAGGTCTTCCCTAGCTGAGTGCTTTATAATCCCCCTACTCTCCTCAAATCGTCAACCTTGTGATATTTTGCTGTCGGTGGCATTATCGCCTTTTTGGTTTGTTGATGACACGTGTTACTGACACGTGTTACTGACACGTGTTGGGGACTCCAAGACCGCGCCTCGTGAACTATGTACATGTTTTCTTCAGTATAGTACAAAATGTGTTTGCAGGAACGTTTGAGATATATATATAATCTCAAGCAATACACGAAAAAAGATGACGACTTTACAATAGCCAGTGATCAGTTCTGCTAGCGAACAAGACATTCAGAGGAAGAACTTAAGTAGAATTGGGATGGTGATCTTTCTGTTCCTCCAAGAAAGTACTTAACGTGGTAGTTAAAATAATGTGTGTTCTGAAGTGGTGATACAGAAAATTGTCGATCCCAGCAATGAATGTCATTTTTGCCAACCTCTTTTTCTGTAACTATAGAGAGCAATTATTATGCTTAAGTTTAAACTCTGGAATCTAGTTTTATAAGCGCATTTTCATACAAGGATACTAAAATTTTTCTGAATGTAATACTCAGTTTCCCAACTGTTCGTTTATGTATGTTATTTGATAGAAAACACACGAAAGTATGTGATTTTGTGTCATAAAATGGGAAATACTGCAAGCATTATTTAGTGAAATAAAAACAAGAACGAGTATTTAAACAATAGTTACGTAAGTTTGTAAACAACATAAATATCTTCGAGTAAATAACTAACCGCCAGAGTTGAATTTCTAAAACTGTCAGATTATTTAAAAAAAGAAAAGTTTAATAATATGCGTGCAACAGCAAATTATCGAACAACTATAAAACTTTACGGAAAAAAATATTACATCCAAGAACTACAGACAGCAATAGTGGTTTTCTCAGTGTTGACACATCTCCATCTACAACGTCATGACATGCACTAATGAAGAAAATAAAGCCGGAATAATCTTATACACTAAAGTATCAAGCAGCATATTGTCTTACAATTCTCCGCACAACAGTTAGATAAGTGCTAAAATAACTGTTATCCAACTTAAATTAAAAATTTGAAATATGTTGCGCCTTACATTTCTGTTTAAACATAGGAATCCGACAGACCCCGTCTCCTAGTACACATTGCAGAAAAGCCACCTCGCGAGTTAAGGATTATTGCGGGCCACATGCATCCCTTCATGCTCGATGTCTTCTCTACTGGCGATGGCATTTCCAGCTGGGTAACTGTTCGTGTCACAAGGACAGGAGCTGGCTTCCGTGGTAAGAGAAGCAAAAATAGTAAAATCAGTTGATGTCTTTGCCACCAGATTCGACTGATCTTAACCCGATAGCACACATCTGGGTAGAGATCAGGTTCCATATGACACCGAAAATCGAGCAAGGACTTGTCGTATCCAAGTCATACAGATGCGCTGCTATATTGCATTCGAAAGGTGGACCAGTACGCCATTAAGTAGGTTGTTATACTGTTTTGACTCATCATTAATATATAGAGTCTCTACACTGACGAACGAGCAGCGGATGTGGTGGGATAAGTAGCCTTTTCCGGAATAGCACTACAGCTGCTATACACGATGACAAAGAATCTGTTTCCGGACGTGCAGTGCAGTGGGCTTTACGTAGAATCTGGTCTTAATCTGTGTATTCTATAGAATGTTAACACGTTGATAGGAAAACTGCCAGGGCACTGTGTAGCCACTTACGCGGTCGGTATAAGTTTGTGGAACAATTTGTAGGTACTTCTTGTGACGTAGCTAAGCGCAAATAGTAATGTCTCACTTGTTCGCCATTCATTTTATAGATCGTCTATAACAATAATGCATTCATCATGGTAGTTATCAACAACCTGAAGGGATACTATTCTTTATAACTGTATCCTGTTGAAAGTGCGACTCGTAGTCATCATATTTGACTTAGTCTTACTTTGTGAATAATGTAATTCAAGATTTCGCGTGGTGAGTGGCCCTCGCGAGCTCATGTGATATGTATGAGGAGCATGGTGTGAGCTGTCGGTAGCAACAAAACAGCCCTCGTGAGCTTCCATTTCCGCCAGAGCTGTACATTTTAAAATGTAATTTCTGAGTTGTTGTGCACGTGCTCCTGCAGAGGTGGTTTGAGCAGCTTTGCAAAAGTGACAAGCCCATTAACATTGCTAAACCGGCGTTCCGGCAGAAATGCCGACTACTGCCAATTGCTTCTAACAGAAAGCTACTGAAATACCGGCTCAAAACTGATCATGGGCAATTAGTAATTGATAGAACGAGTCCCAGGATTTTCCTCAAAGTGCAAATCACGTGCGTGCGCAAGGCTACTATTTCGTCCCGTGTTTCGAGCAACTTTTTCGTTTCTTATTAAGTTTGTGTCTTGTGCAGCGTAATTCAACAACAGTCGTATTCGCCTTTGGATTTTACTTTCGCGGTGAAACGGAGGGAAGTTCTTTCATAAATGTCATTTAATGCAGTATCATAAGAGAACCGTGGTATTTGGGATAGTAGAGAGATGGAGAAAAGAATATTAGATACAAGGAGAAAACAATCATTATAAATCTTTCCATAAATAATTCATTAAAAATAACCAATCCTGCGGAATCAGTCAACAATATGCGTAGCTGTGTCAGGAAATTTCTTTGTTTTACGACGGTCTCTAGCTATAAAAACCACGTTCATTGTGTAACAGTACATACTGCAGGCAAGTGTTCCCAACACACTTTCAGCAGAGGCATTTAGCAGATTCTTGGCATAAATTATAAACATCCTCTGAAACCAAGAATGATCTGTCGAGATGTACCAGATAGCACTAAAAGAATTATCTCCGCTTTTTCATCTTTTTTGTCTATAAATATCTGTATTATACCTTGCTATTCACTAACTCCAACATGGTGCGAATTTTCTATGTGTAATTGCGGCGATTTAATTTCTGTTACTGGTACTTCGCCAACTTCCCATGCCTTTGTCGGAGTCTTACAATAAGAGAGAATCACAACTACAGCACTTTCTGCTGCAGATTCTGTAACGAGTTTCTCCGTGCAGAGAAACAGTACAACGCACACAAGTCCGTGAGGGAGGGGAGCTGAGGTTATATTATTTGCCTCTGTAATTCCATTATCAACGTCAACGACTATAGTGATAGGTGTAAGGACAAATTTTCGACGTTAATTAAAATAAACAAATACATAATCAATGTCGTTCCTGCCTCAGAGCTTCGCGTATAACAATTACTTTGCTCTCCTTGTAGTTGCAAAGTATACGTACTTTCTACGTACGCATCAGTTAAACGTTGTTCATGGATAAGAGCCGTAATGTATAGAATGGTTAAAACAAAACTTGTCCGGAAAGTATTTCCAGCAAGACTGATGATGCGCAATTGACCCTTCTTAATGAACATCACAGAGGAACCCACCGTTGACGTCGATGCAGCGCTGTACTCTATATGCCAAACTATGAGACACGCGTAGCTGTTCCGCCTGAGGGATAGCAGCAATAGTTTTTCCAATGTTCTGCTGTAGCTCTTCCAGCGTGTGAATATTGAGGTGCCAGGAAATGGTACTGTCTCTGCTGATTGCACTCTTCTCACGAAAACATCATGCACTCATCATAATGTTGTCAAGGTTGTGTGTGCTGTTGTTCCGTCTTATTGAAAATATCCACACAGTCAGTAATCTTCTGAGAATTGATTCACATATGGATTCAACAGTTCCTGGATACACTGTTTAACATTAACCGCGAAAGAACCGTGTTACGATTCGGACACAGACTTTCACACGAAACACCCATCTTGAGATAATGCAACGGTTCCACAAATTACAGAAGGGATTTTCTGGTGCATAATAGTGCATGTTCTGCGAGTTCATATACCCTAACAGACTACAACAGGCCTCATCTGAACATCCAAAAGTCCTGACTCCAATTCACTCTGAAGCCACGGGCTGGACTCTCAACACGCGGAAGTTCCTCTGGATGCTTTAACACAAGCGTAACAGTAAATATGTAAGGTTACAGATGCAGGTCCTTCCTGGTAATGTTTCGATACGACCATCACCTAATTCTTACTTGCACAGATAAAATGCGTTGAGATTCCGCCGGACTTTGTTCCAGGCTTTCGTTCACTCGAGCAGTGTTTTCTGATGTTCGAACTATCTTCAGTTAGTTATGATTTTGCTCGCTACAAAGCCAATTTCGCGCCATGTACAAATCCCGTTTCGCGCCATGTTGCCAATAAGTTTTGCATTCCAGACTTTGTCGAAGGTTTTGCTAAAACATTTCCACTCCTAAACTCTTATGTAAACAGTTCCACACACGGTTCCCTTGATTTGCGTTAACATTCACCGACGAACATGCATTGTTTTATCGTGAACGTCATTTCTTGTTGCATTCAACTGGTAGCTAAACACGTCTGCTCCTGAATGAAATATTCTCTCTACAGCGGAGTTTGCGCTGATATGAAACTTCCTGGCAGATTAAAACTGTGTGCCAGACTGAGACTCGAACTCGGGACCTTTGCCTTTGCCTGGCACACAGTTATAATCTGCCAGGAAGTTTCATATCAGCGCAAATTCCGCTGCAGAGTGAAAATTTCATACTGGAACGGCTGTAGCTAAGCCATGTCCCCGCAATATCCGTGCTTGATTACCTCAGATGGTAGAGAACTTGCCCGCGAAAGGCAAAGGTTCCGAGTTAAAGTTTCGGTCTGGCACATAGTTTTAATCTGCCAGGAAGTTTCACGTCTGCTCATCTCAACTCGCTCGAACGTGTGGCGAAGTACTCGGCACAGAGCATGTGGGAGATGCGCATGCCCAGACATGTGACAGCAACCGACTGGTGCATCGAAATCGCGATTTCCATCATTTTTTGTGATCAGCAGTTCCCTATTAATTAACAAGCCTCAAATCTCATAAGTAATTTCGGGGGGCACTTTTATTTTTCCCGCTCTATATACAAGGGGAGTCAGGAGGAAAGGTACGTGTTTTGGCGGGTGATATCATTACTGATTCTGAACAAAAATCTTGATGTGGGCATATGCCCTATTCTGAATGGTTTCCGAGATGAACACTTCTGATGTACAAAAAAATGGCTCTGAGCACTATGGGACTTAACATATATGGCCATTAGTCCCCTAGAACTTAGAACTACTTAAACCTAAATAACCTAAGGACATAACACAACACCCAGCCATCACGAGGCAGAGAAAATCCCTGACCCCGCCGGGAATCTAACCCGGGAACCCGGGCGTGACTTTTGATGTACATTTCTATTTATTTTCTGTATTATTCATGGTCATTGTTTACAACGTAATACAGTAATATAGAGGAAGTTGAGACGAACATTTTGATACCGGACGCTTGTGGTCTATCAAGTCGGAAAACTGCCTCAAACTGGCCTACAAAAAGTACTTACGCTACACCACACGCACGTCGCGCGAGATTTCAATATTTCGCGATCTCTCCACGCAAACTGTTAGTCCTAGACAAAAAACAAATAGGACCTTTTTTTGTAGGAAATTTAATGCAGTTAAATTGGGTACTGAGACACGTTTTCGTCGGAGAGTGCGGTTTTCGAGTTATTAAAGAAAAACTTACAAAAGTGATGTTAAACGTGTTCTGTCTCGGAAACCATCCACAATAGGGCATATGTCCATATGAGGGTTTTTGTTGAGAATCACTAATACTATCGCGTCTCAAAGCATATACCTGTCCTGAGTCACCCTGTATATGGTACGAAGGCACCATTAACGACGTATTGAAGACAATGAGTGAAGCGGAATAATGCTATGCGTAAATATTTACTTACAAATGTCCTGTCTTCGCAGTTATTAGTTTTTAATTTAAATATGTAAAATATTTCTAGACTGAAATGCGAAAGATGAACACCAAAACCCGAAGTGCAATTATAAATTCTGGGGTGAGAGATTGTAGTAACAGCTCTGATGAACTGTCACATAAGCCATATAAAACTTAAGTGCTCTATACTTCGGGCCTCATAGAATTTGCTGAAGGACCTCCAAGAAAAGAAATGTATCATGTTACTCACACATTGTTTTCATGGCACTTACTGTATGATCTGTCTAGCCCCTAATGAACTTATAACTTTGATGATATTTCATTATTATTTTATTATTCTCTAGTATTCCCGGCGGGGTCAGGGATTTTCTCTGCCTCGTGATGACTGGGTGTTGTGTGATGTCCTTAGGTTAGTTAGGTTTAAGTAGTTCTAAGTTCTAGGGGACTCATGACCATGGATGTTAAGTCCCATAGTGCTCAGAGCCATTTGAACTATTTTGTTCTCTAGTGAGGATAGAAATTATTGTTATGGGTTTATTTGTAAACCCTGCGTTCTACAGGGAAATTTTATACTCCTGTTAAACACATTGTTTGACAAAGCAATCTGAAGAACGTGGTACGTTTAACCACCTCCCACAGCGCTGATTTATGTAAGCCTGTAAGGGCCAAGTACCATTTTCCTTTGTTCGTCGCATCAACTTAAGAATTAACTTTGCTAAATAACTTAATACACACGTAGGAGGATGTAACGAACCACAATCTTTAGGTTTGGTTTTGCTTAATGCCAATCAACTCGGTGCTTGAAACGCTGCCTTGAGGTCATATAAATTGGATCTGCGCTGTAGTATCTACCCACCTTTAAATGGGTGACAACAAAGAAAGAAGACTTCCCGGTACTACAGAAACACCAACCAGAAATCAGCGTTTCAGTCCCAGAACAATCCCAAACAGTTTCAAATTGTCGAACCAGTTTTCAATCGACTGTCAGGTATTCTCTGCTTGACAAATCCAGTAAAAACTGTCGATAAAAGTTTTCAGCGGTCTGTTCTAAAACTCCCGTGGACCTTTTCGTTCGTATGCTATATATTGGGAGGCTAAGAGGCGAACACTGTCTACCACCTTGTGAGTAGTACAGCCGTCACAATATCACACACTAAAACTTTTCATATGATCGATATTGAGAATGGAATCATCTTACACTGTTTGCCATGTGTTCAATAGTGATACTAACTGCTACAAATTCCGTACCAGCGATATGAAATTAAGTAAGTTTGTTACTTAAGGCACAACTGGCCTGAAACCTTCACACTTAAAACTGTTCAGTTCTAGCTTGTCCAGACTCCAGCATACATGACAAACGCAACGCGAAGCATAGCAAGTACCTTCATCTTATAAACAGTGCATTTCACTGCTTACGTCACGCTTTAAAAATCTGACTAGTTTGACATGGTGCCCAGTGCAGTCATGGAATGCCCATCTATAAGGTCGTGCTGAAAAGTAATGCTTCTGAATTTTATATGAGACAGCTCGCAAAGCTTTTTACATAAAACAAACTATATTAGCATTATACATCCGTATTCTTCGTGAATATATATAATTTCTCAACATACCCACCCTGGCGACGAACACATTTATGCCAACTACACACCAGTTTGTTGATACCGTCACTGTAGAATGTTTGGATTTCGTTGACGGAGCCGTAACCTCACATCTGCTTGCACCGCTTCGTTACTATGGAAGTGCAGTTCTCGAAAATGGTCTTCAAGTTTTGGAAACAGAAGAAAATCGGAAGGGGCCAAGTCGGGACTGAATGGAGGATGATCGATGACAGAGAACTCAAGACGTCGGATGTCGAAGTGCTCGAGCATGGTCTGGCTCGTCATGCTGAAGGAGAGGGTGCTCCATGTGTGAATGAACTCTTAGAATTCGTGCCTGAAATTTTCAAACAGAAGTTTGAAATCACGGGATGAGCAGAAGCCAGTTCCTGAAACAAATGTATGAACGACGCTGTTTGAAACTGTCACATAGACAAGATAAACGCAAAATTTAACGCAATGTAGCCTTTGGCTTAATCGAGTTATCACCTCGTTTGTCGTTCAGTGTCAGTTGTACATTCGACGACCTAACCAAAGTGACAAACAAAGTACTTATTTCCAAACTGACAAACTTTCCCAATTTCCTCCGAGACGTAAATTCGCCTAACTTCGGTGTAAAAGGAAAGATGGCGAATATTTTAACAGCAGAAGATGTAATAACCAGCTCTTATCATTACAATAATGAATTTTATGTTATGTTTCCAGACTTGAAATTCATGCTCCACGTAAGAAATGGAAAAATACTCAATCGTAAATGCAATAAATCAGCATTTCTCATGAGTGAACCTGTTAACAACATATTATCCGATAGCAGATCGACAAGGTTTTGCCTGCGTTGTAAGGGTATTGTCAGTTAATGAACAATATTTTCGGATAGTGAAATTAGAGCCAAAGTAAAGCTTCTTAGACATCACGAAAAATACACACTGAAAAAAGTTTGATATAAAATAAATGATATATGTTGATGTTGAATATCCCTTGCAGACTGCATTTGCCACAACTTACTTACGTGTGTGGGATTGTACACACTCGGGGCTATGGGCGCAGGAGTGAGGAACTGAATGAACTTGTGGAATGGCATTGCTGAACTTAAAATTTTTGGGGGCTATTGGTTGACATTTAATCTCGTTTGGAGGTAAATGGTCTTAAAGTTGTTAACCACTGGTGTAGGCACCTAAGGTATGGGACGAAAAGCCAGAAACGTTCAACAAACTTCGCTCTCATTCGGTTTACTCTTTTAGTAATTTTTCTTCTTATTCGCAACATATAAATGCATTGCACTTGGGACCACGAAAGAACCAGCCGCGTGTGGCTTCTGCCTCAACAACGCCCCAAAAGCTGCCGGTACACCTGTACCCGTTCGCCTCTACGACAGTGCATAACTTCGGTGCAGACACTTGCTAAAAAGACGCAACGTAAATAGAAATACATCAGTGTGAGTTGAGCCAGACCTACGGCCACATGCTTTTTTTCCAGTAAAATCAGAGAAGTGTGCAGTTTACTCCTAAGTACTTTCTTTCCAATTTTGTCGAAACATACGGATATGATTGTGTGTTCCGCAGTTTGGAAATGACGTGAGTGCATTTTTGTAGTGAAAAGAAAAGTAATTGTCGTAGCTCATTTATCAATGCAGAATACGATATTGTAACTGAAATTTATTATTCGTAGTTATCAGTCTTTGAACTTTCTTTCCACGCTTAATGGGACACTTCAGTCTATTATCACATTTGTTTGCTGGTATAGCTGAAATACTTCATAGAACGTTTAAAGCGTTGCCAAAATGCAATGCAAAAATCACCAAAATACTGACTGTGCTGCTTAAAATGATTACTTTTTTATTGACGCTGGATCTCGCTTAAGATGGTAAATTAAAAATTCATTATATAATGTCTCCCTTCTTTAAACCTGGCAAAGTTTGTATATTAGTACACATTCTGAAATGAGAACAAAGAAAACGGGAATGTTTTAAGGCTTCGCAACACATTTTACTTCTGTAAGTGCCCGCATTCGTAAAAAACTAAAAGCTTCGGGAAAGCCTACTATTTGGACACGATACATTGACCATGGTTACTGGTGCTGCAAGTAGCGGTGAAAATCGGAGTTGGAAGATATTAATTTGTCTCAGAGCGCTGCCAATATTTCCGGGTGTGTTACCTTTGCTTTCGTATAGAAACGAAACACGGGTAATGGTGCCAGCACTGCGTGAATTTCAGTGCTTCTTTCCTACACTGCTCCTCGCCCATCGGTAGTCGTAATACAGGGGCAAGCCGTTCCCGACAGCCACCGTGTGAACGGTGAACTTACCGTGGCCATACGAGCAAGAACGGGAGGAATAACCAGTACTCGACTACAGCCCATTCATCGGCACTCCGTTAAATTGAACCGTGACAGCAACTCCCATCAGTTCACCGTATTCTTGCTAATATGTTACAGTCGTCACACTAAATGAGTTACATTTGTTACATTCTCCATGTGCACTTTATAATGCTAACATTTAGACTGGATTCTCGGATTGAGGGAGGTGGTCATATACTTCACTAACCAAAGGGCGCCGAAACACCTCGAGCCGACTGTGGTACCTGACTGTGTTTTCAAATACCCACACATCTTAATCGCTTGCTGTCTGGTATTCACAGAGTGCAAATGAGAATTGTGTAAATTGAACCAGGGGTTGTCTAGTTCGAAGATGTGTTTTGTTACTAATATTGAGTTGTAAATACTAGACAATTGCTTCGAGTTGGTGAGTGCGAAGAAGACATTGTGAAGCGTTGTAGTTTTGGCCTTGTAGTCTACACTTGAAGGGACACATCAATTTTTACCGCGATAGAGAATAATTTTTGCTATAGCAAACTACCTGTAAACCCTGTTTGCTTCTCCTATTTGATTTCTATAGCCCAAACATTCGAATTACCCTTTCCTGATTCCTTGCTTGCTTTCTTTCCTTCTGGAGTTCATGCAAAGGTTTTTTAAATTAGTCGACTCGCCGCCCAGTTCAGATAACGATAGCCGTAAGAGATCCCGAAGTGTCAATGTCAAATCCAAGGAAGTTCTCTGTCCCCTCCCCGCCCCACGGGCGCGAGTGTGAATATCTCTCATAGCTGCTGAGGCATCCGCAACGAAGTACCAGGGTATGAAGCGCTCCTAAAAAAGCAGTGAAGGTTATATAATCTTAGGTACAGAAAGTACCTAAGTGAAGTTAATGCAGTGAAATTCTGGGAAAATTTTGAGTGTATATCGAAAGGATAGGCTGATGGAAGTCGGAAGAAATGTATTTTTAGCAGTAGACAAGAAACTCAAATCCGCCCAGATAGAAACTGAAGCTACATTCGTGTTTGTTTGAGCAAGACTACATAAAATTATAATCGGATCTTTCTATAGACCACCTGACTACTCAACTCCTGATGCTACCGAAAACTCCACAGAGAGCCTCAGTTTTCATATACGTGAATTTCCCAATCGGAGAAGACTTTAATTATCCAACTATCAACTGTGATGATCAGTTTTATTAGTGGTGGGCGTTAAAAGACAGCCTGTGAAACATTACTAAGTGCCTTCTGTGAAAGCTACGTAGAACAGGAAGTTTGGAACCTCACTCATGATGGAAATACATTAGACCTAATGGCAACAAATAGCTCTGACTTCTATGCGGATTTCCACATCGACATTGGTACCAGTGACCATGAGACAGATGCAGCAGCAATGGTTATCAAACTGCAAAGGGTAACTAAAACTAGCAGAAAGATTCATATGTTCAGTAATCTAAATAAAGAAGCAGTGCTGTCATATCTCGATGAGGAACAGCTCTCTTAGCTCAGGGCAGGAGCCCGTGGTGGAACTATGGCTCAAGTTTAATGGAATAGTGGAGCATGCACTGTATAGCTGTATGCCTTCCAGGTATACAGTCACTGTAAATAAACTTACAAACCGAGACTACTGCATAACAAGTGTAAAAAAAAGTTACAAAGAGAAAGACTGAATCAACCACGATTGACTGCTGAGAGAGCAACGACTACCGTAGCAGAATATTGTCGAAACCCAAACAGATTCTAGTCGTGTTTAAAGGCACCAAAGTTAGTGCCCAGTCACTCATGGATGGCACAGGAAAGGAAGTATTGCTTAAACCCATTTTTAGATGTTCCTTTACAAATCAAAACTCATGAGAACTGCCTCAATTTAATCCTAGTACCACAGAAAAGATGAGTGAAAAAAGCATTAGTGTCCTTGGCTTTGAGAAACAGCTGAAATTATTAAAATTGAACAAAGCGTCAGGGCCGACACAGTCCCTATCAGATTCTGTATCGAATGTGCAATTGATTTAGCCCCTATTTAATCTATAATCTACCGTGGACCCCTCAAAAAAAAAAAAAATGCCCGAAGTTGAACGCATATGTCACACCTTTTTACAAGAAAGGTAGCAAAGGTAATCGGCAAAACTACCGTCCGATATCCTTGACATCCATTTATTATAGAATCTTAGAACATATCTCAGCTCAAACATAATGAAGTATCTCGAACAGAATGACCTCCATGTCAATCAACACGAGTGCAGAAAACATGATTCTTGAGAAACCCAACTCATATTTTCCTTAAATAACTTACTGAAAGACGTGGATCAACGCAGTCGATAGACGCAGCATTTCTCGATTTCCGAAAAGCATTTGTCTCAGTATCACATCTACGCTTCTTACCAAAAGCACGATCATTGGAGTATCTAGCTACATTTGTGATTCGATTGACGGTGTTTCGTAGGAAGAAAGCAGCAATTTATCTTGGATGGAGAATCGTCGACAGAAGTAGCAGTAACTTCGGGTGTTCACCAGGGAAATGTTTTAGGACCATTTCTGTTCGCGTTTGATATTAATTGACCTTCCAGACAATTTTAATACTAACCACAGACCTTTCGCAGATGATGCGGTTATCTGTAATGAATTACTGCCTGAAAGAAGGTGCACAAATATTCAGTCAGATCTTGATAAGAAATTAATGTGGTAGAAAGATTGGAAACATGCTTTAAATGTACATAAATGTAAAATTATGCATTTCACGAAACGGTAAAATTTATCCTCTGACTAGAATGTCCCACAAATAATTGGGTGTAACACACTGTAGGGATATGAAATAGAACGATGACATAGACTCAGTTGCAGGTAAAGCAGGTGGTAAACTTAAGATTTATTGGTAGAGTATGCAATCAGTTTACAAATGAGATTGCTTAAAAATAACTCGTGCGACCCATCGTAGGATACTGTTAGTGCGTAAGACACGCACCAGATAGGGCTAACAGGGATTAGTGAAAGTAATGTCTACAAAAATGGCAGCACGAATTGTCCCAGGTTTGTTTGATCCATGGGAGTGTGTGGCAGTGATGCTGAAGAAACTGAATAGCTGAATCTTGAAGATTGTCTATCCCAAAGAATGTTACTTACAGTGTTTCAAGAACTGGTTTAATTGAGGAGTCTAGAAATATACTAATACCTTCTACGTACCGCTCGTTTAGGGATCACGAAGACAAGATTAGATTACTTAAAGAGTGCGAGATGCATTTAAACAGTCATACTTCCCACGCTCCATAGATGATTGGAACGGGAGAAAGCCTTAATAACTGGTACAATGGGACGTACCCTCTGTCATCAACCTACACCCTGGGTGGGTGGAGTATAACGGTAGATACGGGGAATATCGCGTGTACATGTTTGACGAGAGGTCACGATCATCAAGTTTATTACTTACGCTACTATAAGCAATAGTTTGAAAGTTTTTCGGCTAAAACCTGCGGCGTTCTATTTGCCTGCGCTTTGAGCTGCTCACAAATCTGATTCAGTATTTAACTCCTCGAATTCTTCTTTTATATCACATTAATTCTTCTTTGGATTCATCAAAATATTACAATTCACAAACAAGGGACCGGTGGTATGGGGCAGGTGGCAAGCGAAAGCACGGAAATGTTGCAGGAGCTGTAGTGAAGTACGTTGGTCGTTCAGGATCTGTAACTAGGTAGCAGAACAATGCAGGGAACCTTTCCAATGAAGTTGAAACTGGTTACCCACAGAGAACAGAAATGGCAGTGGCAGTTAAAGTTTTCTAATTGGGCCTCCAGCCAGAGGGCATCTGCGTACGTGTTGTAGCCTAATATGCTCACTTTAGAGCGTCATCTGTTAAGATTTCTCGCCATACTGTCAGTTATCCTGCACTAGGCTCAAATAGCCCGCATACAATTCTCAGTTGGCGAATCTGCTAATGTATTCATCTCCCTCGAGTACAAGTATTCACTTCTCTCAAGTACTAAATTGGTCGTCCCTTGATGTCTCAGAATATGTCCTACCAACCGATCCCTTCTCCTAGACACGTTGTGACAAAAATTTCTATTCTTCCCAGTCCTATTCAGTACCTTCTCATTAGTTCCGTTATCTACCCATTTAATCTTCAGCATTCTTCTATAGCACCACAATTGAAAAGCTTCTTTTCTCTTCTTGTCTAAGCTGTTTACCGTCCATATTTCACTTCCATACAGGGCTACAGCTCCATACAAATGCTTCCGGAATATACTTTCAGAAGAGACTTCCTGTCCTTAAATCTGTACTAGATGTACACATATTTGTCTTCGTTATAAGCACTTATCTTGTCATTGCCAGTCTGCATTTTATATCCTTTCTACTTCGCTCATCATAAATTATTTTGCTGCTCAAATAGCAAAACCCATCTACTGCTTTTAGTGACTCATTTCCTAATCTAATTCCCTCAGCATCACTTCAATTAATTATTCTCGTTTTGCTCTTGTTGATGTTCCTCTTATATCCTCCTTTCAAGACACTGTCCATTCAGTTCAGCTGCTCTTCTAAGTCCTTTTCTGTATCCGACTGAATTACGATGTCATCGGCAAACACAAAGCTTTCATTTCTTCTCCTTGAACTTTCATGCCCCTCGACTCTTACAACTGCCATCTGGTGTCCGTACAAGTTGCAAATAGCCTTTCGCTCACTGCATTTTACTCCTGGTACCTCCAGAATTCCAAAGAGAGTATTCCAGTCAACATTGTCAAAAGTTTTCTCTAAGTCTACAAATGCTATAAACGTGGGTTTGCCTTTCCTTAACCTATCTTCTATGAGAATTCGTAGGGTCAGCATTGCCTTGCCTGTTCCATTTCTCCGGAGTCCAAACTGATCTTCTATCAGTCTTACATTCTTCTGTAAAAAATTCGTGTTTTGCAACCGTGGCTTACTAAAGAGATAGTTCAGTAGTTTTCACATTTGTCAGCACCTACTTTCTTCATAGTTGGAATTACTGCAGTCCTCTTGAAATATGAGGATATTTCGCCTGTCTGATACTTCTTGCACATCAGGTAGAATAGTTTTGTCACGGCTGGCTCTCTTGGGGATATCAGTAATTCTGCCGTCTTACTCCAGGAGCCTTGTCTTGAGGCCCTTCAGAGCTCTGTCAAATTCTTCTCGCAATATCATCTCTCCCATTTCATATTCATCTACGTCCTCTCCCATTTCTACAATATTGCCTTCAAGTACATCTTCCTTGTATAGACCTTCTATGGACTTCTTCCACCTTCCCCTTCTTTGCTGAGGACTGGTTTTCCAGCCGAGCTCTTGATATTCATACAGGTTGTTCTCTTTTCTGCAAAGGTCTCTTTAATTTTTCTGTGGGCGATATCTATCTTCTATATATGCTTCTAAATCCTTTAATTTGTCCTCTACTCTTTCCTTCTCATATATTTTTTGCACTTCCTGTCACTCACTTTTTAGATGTTTGTACTCACTTTAGTCTGCTTCATTTACTGTATTTTTATATTTTCTCCTTTCATCAGTTAAATTCAATATCTGTTCCGTTACCCAAGGATTTCTAGTAGCCCCCGTCTTTTTACCTACGGATCCTCTGCTGGCTTCACTATTTCACCTCTCAAAGCTACCCATTCTTCTACTTATTCCCCCCCCCCCCCCCCCCCCCGGTTCTTGTCAATCGTTCCCTAGTGCTCTCTCTGAAACTCTGTGCAGCCTCTGGTTCTTTCAGTTTATCGAGGCCCCATCTCCTTAAATTCCTAGCTTTTTGCAGTTTCTTCAGTTTTAATCTGTAGTTCACAACGAATAAATGATGGTTAGGGTCTAAACCTGCCCCTCGAAATGGACTAAGATTTGAAACCTGGTTCCTAAATCTGTCTCTCACCATTATATAATCTATCTGAAACCTTCCAGTGTCTCCAGTTCTCTTCGACGTATGCAGCCTTCTTTCACGATTCTTAAACAAAGTGTTGGCTATGATTAAATTATGCTCTGTGTAAAATTGAACTAGACAGCTTCCTGTTTCATTTTTACATCCCAATCCATATTTACCGACTCTTTTTCTTTTCTTCCTTTTCCTACTGTCGAATTCTAGTCCCCTGTGACTATTAAATTTTAGTCTCCCTTGACTGTCTGAATAATTTCTTTTATCGCATCAGACATTTCTTCAGTCTCTTCATCATCTGGAGATCTAGTTGTGCATATAAACTTGTACTGTTGTGCTGGATGTGGGCTTCGTGTCTATCTGGGCTACAATAATGCGTTCACTGTGCTGTTCACAGTAGCGTGTCCGCCTTCCTGTTTTCTTATCCATTATTAAACCTACTTGTGTCTTACACCTGTTCGATTTTGTATTCACAACCCTGTGTTCACCTGACTAGAAGACCTGTTCCTCCTGTTATCGAACTTCACTAACTGCCACTATATCTAACCTATCCATTACCTGTCCGTTGACGGAATGTGACATTCTACGCTCAGATCCGTAAAACGCCATTTTAGTTTCTCCTGATAACGACATCCTTGCGAGTAGTCCCCGCCCGGAAATCGGAATGGGGGACTGGAATATTTTACCCAAGATGAGATGCCATCATCATTTAACCGTACCTGCCTGCGCTCGGGTCCCCTTTCATTCAGCCGTTCGCAGTACCAGCACGGCAAGGCTGTTTTGGTCGGTGTTACAAGGCCATATCTGTCACTCATTGTGGCACTTGTCCCTGCAACTATTGAACAGGCTGCTGCCCTTATCAAGGGACCATGCGTTTATCTGGCCTCTCGACAGATATCCCTCCGTTGTGGTTGCACCTCCGGTAGGGCTATCTGTATCGCTGATGCACGCAAGGCTCCCTAACTCTGTTTCCAGTATTTTACCATTGATTCATCTCTCCCACTCGTCGCTTTTCTTTAGTTATTGGGTTTATCCTTCAGCCGTTTTAATAGTTTCTCACGTTTCGGTTTTGGAATAAAATTGTTTACTTTCAAGATGAGAATAAGACGTGGTAGATGTGCTTGTATTTAAAACGGAATAAATAATTTAGTTTTAGACACTTTGCCTAGCGAGGTGTCTACCACAACGTTGGAAACTTTTAACATTGTTTTGTTAGCACTATGCGACCATGTTAAATGAATTTTCTCACAACGGTTGGAAAGAAGCAGCGGCATCAAAATATGTCCTCAATTTATGGAAAAGCTGCGTATGGATAAATAGCGGTTCTCATCTAATCAGTTTTTCAAAACCTGTTAGTGAAAGGATTATCGTTCTTTTTCCACTTGAAGACCTTTTATGATGGGACTTTATCTCTAAATCTAAACCAAGTACAAGACGACATTCCGTTCAGTAGCTTTATTTCCTTTTAGAATTAATTTATAGCAGACGTTGTCGGCAGGAACTTCTTTTGAATCGGGAACGCATTTTCCTGTATCACCAAGAATGCTTAATGAGCAGTTTTAGATCCAGTTTGAAGATCAGCATTTTCAACTAGTGTAGTTCATAAATATATTGAAGAGCGAGTGAATGAAATTGTCTTGTGTGATTTTCACTGTGGAGTTATAGAGCACAATGTGTACTGGGGATGCCCCTCCCTACACACAAATCAGTGTTGAATTGCAGGAATTGTCACCAAACACCAACGCTGTTTCCGTGTTACAGCTCTCCATAGAGAGCTGTATAATTTTTAAAAAATAAGTTGCACTGAAATCTGAAGGTTTGCAGCCTCAGTATATTTCCTCTTTTATTTGGCTTTTGTTTCAGTACCAGTCGCTATCTCGGTTCCGAACGTTTGCATCGCTAGATTACAACAAACAATAAAGTGAGAACTGCAGTGTTGTGAAGGAATCGTGTCTACATACTGTCATATATTAAGATCACTCGTAACTATTACAAAGGTAGTTAACGGTCTTATGGGTGAAGGTTATTCTACATCTAATTACAATGATACTGTACCGTGCCACAGGTACTCACAACTCGCTCAGCGGGACAAATATGAGATAACAAGCACGCCTGGCATTGTCGATGGAACTACCGGAAATTTAAGGAACACGATCGAACAAGGATTAGTTCGTAGCCTATCTCCAGCCTCAGATCTCCCTTGTTTGGTACTATCTCATGTTATAGAAACTTTCTTTAACGTAAGTAGTGAATTTCATGATTAAGTTGCCGAATAATCAGCATATAAACACATCTAAATCTTGTTTAGGTACTTACTCGATAGGATATAACACCACACGCTGTGTCACTTTCTCCGAAGGAAACATTTGATTACAAGGGATCCAATATGTGCCGTAGAAACGGGAAAGTTCTTCCATCAGCCACATACCGTGGAGGAAACATACCTGTGGATCAAACACAATTATCTTAAAAGTAGAGCCCGGATTTTCATGCACTATCAAATCGTAAAACATGCTGAATATATGGTATAAAAATTCAGTTCTAGGTTTATTTCTATTTACTTCTAAAACAGTAGACAATAACCAATTTCTCCACATTTTCTTCACTTAGGCACATGGATGTATCAGACAGAACATTTTTGTACATAGAAAAGACCTTTCTACGCCACAAGAAGTAACAGATGCGTACTTGTCAACTTCATAAACTCAAAATCCGGATTTGACCGGGTAACTTCGTTCATCTTATCTATTGCTGCAACTTTCACTTATCCATAGGATGATTGCAAAGAATTTTCAACCTTTTCAATAATTATCACAGACGCCACGAGTTACCCACGGCTTCCAACTTCGTCACTGTAGCAGGCAAATGAGCAAAATTTGATTTGATGTAAACCAAGTCTCTCTTTAATTTTTTTAGTGGCAAATCCACAAGTTGCGTTAGTGGTTTCGAACTTGCCAGTGACCCAAAACAGGAGTAAAACAATTAAGGAGGGCAGTAACTTAAGGCTTTTCAATAGAATGAAGCAATCGGACGTTAACTCCAATAAATTTCCCGGAATTCACGGTTTCTTGCCGACTTAATTTCAGCAGAATTATCGCAGTAAAAAAAAGGCAGCATTTATCCAGTTATCAATTCTGGTTAAAATAGGTCGTAGTGGCAAAGCTAAAACTAACAGTAAATTTCTAAATGCGGCAACATGACAGGTGCTTTGAAGAATACCTTGAGTAGGAAAAAATTCACCTTGTTATTTAACGCTGTCGCAGTTAGAAAATCTATGGATTTTGTGCGGCTATTTACTTCGTTTTTGGAGGATGTCATCGTATTCAAGTTGTCATATTTTAGACGTCCTGTTTCAGCTACACGATGTAGCGCATCTCCTGAAGCTAAACATGTAACGTGCTTCAGGTGAGGATAAAATATTTTAATTGCTTTCCCGGCCATCATATACTGGGCAGCAGCGCATAACAACAATATTAGGGTTTAAATTTATGGGCCTGAAGTATATGGTCATCTACTGAGCCGAACCGGGTCGCTTGAGCTCACTATGAAGTTTACAAACTTCAACAAAATTCGCGATAGTCCTCATGTGTTGTACTTTGGCGGAATTCGTGTGAAAAAAACAGCAATAAAAGGTGCTAACATGCAAGCTTTTGCAGTATAAGCGTAGAGGCAAGAAAAATGATATAGAGGGTGTTCCAGAAGGAATGGTCAGTATCCAGGGATATGACAGGAATGACAATTCAAAGCAAAAAGAGTCTTGTAAACATGAGCTCTAAAATCCATACCTAAAGAGCAACGAGCTATGTTTCACCTTGCGAAGATGAAAAAGTGCTCACACCTCTTCAGGTTCGCACTTTAGAGCCCATGTTTACCAGACATATTTTCTTGCTCACATTTTTTGCTGCTACCTCCTCTCAAAATATGGAAAGCAAAGAGCTTGCAGAATAAAAGATTTTTCACAGTATAGAAAATTACGTGCACGTAGCTTTTAGGGTATGCATTTTAGACCGTGTTTACTAGAATCTTTTTGCTTCGAATGATGGTTCCTACCGTATGCCTAAATATGGCCCATTCCTCCTTGGACACAACGTTTACATCCCAAATGGTAAAAATATGCAAATATACATGCCATACGCATTTGCTTGAAGATCCGGGCTGTACTCATAAGATTTCTGACGGGAAATTGCCAAACAAGTTGGAAATAGCAGGAGCAGAGGTGGCTAACCACTTAAAACAAAACCAGTTTGATGTTGCAGCAGAAAAACAGACTGAAATATGTCACAATGAGTCGTGACAAAACACCTGTTTTATGTTTTTCGAGTTATTCAGACTTTACCTCACTTCCTAGTCATAAACGTTGACATTTCTTTCCCGAGAAGGTTCTAAAGAATTGTAGAACCTAATAAGAGATGCCACATTTAATTTGAGTACCTGTGGAATATTGGCCCATTTTCAACGCACCTCCACCTTGTCGATGCTTTTAGGGACTTTTATGCTCGCATTGCAAAATCAGATATAGTTTTTAGACGGTTTAGAACATGGTATTTCTAGTGAAGGCGATTTAAAAGCGTTTACACAAGACTTTTTTCATTTAAAAGTAGACCAAAAATAGACTTTTTGGCGTTTTCACAATGAACATCATCTTTGCCATCAGTTTGTAAACTATGGGAAACAGTGGAAGATTGAAATTTTATATTCAAATACCCTTTTATTGGTAAGTTTAAACGTGCAAGGTTTCAGGTTTATCCCTCTGTTACTTTCGGGGATATGAAAAGGTAAACTCGACATTTTTCAAGCATCTATTTCTTCGACCGTTTTTGCTTCAAATTACCAATATGAAAATTGGTCAGGCAGCCTTTTACTCTTATTTCGCTTATGAGAACGCGCAAAGTTGTACATGATCGCATACTTTTCTTTCTTTGAAGAAAATAATGCCGGAGGTATAAATATTGGCGAAAGTAAAACTTTACACCAATGTTCATTGGGAACATGTGCGAATGTTCACTCAAAATTTCAGGAAAATTCTTGACGGTCGTGCGGGAACTGATTCCGAAATTAGACCATTTGGCACGGAATGGCCTTTACCCTGTAATTTCGTGTCATACGTACTAAAAAGGTATTTCATTGAATTTCTGTGACACAAATCTGCTATTCTGACGTATAAAAACATATTTCCAGTAAAGAAACAGTTAATGTCTCTTCTGGGTTTATAATGGCGTTTAGAAAACACGTTGGTCTTTGTTTCGTGATCCCCTGGTTACTACTAGTCAATGTGGAAAGAGAATACAACTATCGTGAACGAGTCAAACGTTATTTGAGGCGAGAAAGTGAGGCGTCTCATTTTGCAATGATGCCTTCCTTTAAACATCGAACATGAAGTTAAAATGAGCCATTGGAAGTTTTTCTGCTGGACACGCAGAGTGAGTGAACAGCCACTGTCCTCGCGCCTCAAACTCGGATGCTAATGTAGACACCTGGCAACTCGTTCAGACCGTCGAGCCTCATTACATGGCGACCTGTTTGTGTTTACAGAAAGCTCCATTTCCAGCACACACACCAGTAATCTCTCACGCGGGTATTGATAGGTCCCCGCGCGGGTATTCAGCCAGTTGGCAGAGGTTACACAAAGTGATGTCACACAGCTAGTCTACTGCAGTAACCCAGTCGCATCAGATGACGATCTGTATCCGCAGGAAATTGTATGGCGCTTAAATCGTAAGACGAGCTCAGCTCGCAGATGGGCGCTTCATTTTGTGAATGGTTAAAGTTCTAGTTAATAGATATCTCTTAAATCCCTAAACGAAGCACAGGCCATGTGCATTACGTCACAGTTGTTGTGTTATCAATGGTGGGGATAAAGGAAGTGACTCAGCTTCTGAAAAGTCCAAGCAGTAGTTCAAAATGAATCTAGTTCATCAAGTTATTCTTATATTTATTATTTTCTTGGCATGGTATATTCGACTCTTCCATTGTGCATCACATGATCAGAGGAGAAAGATAATTCTACACAGACTTCAGGACCAACGTCACACAGCAACTGCTATGGTGTGCACAGCTACCTTAGTACTCGCACGCGACCACCCTTAGGATACTTCAGGCAAAAACGTAGGCTCATTTCCCAACGCACATACCCAAGTAAGAAGGAAAAAAAAAGTCACAGAATAGTGTGTTCTGTGCTATTCGAGAGGAAAATTAAGTGAAAGTACATGGCAATGTACAAAGTGTGGTGTAGTTCTATATTTAGAAAACTGTTTAGGACTGTACCATATCCAACAAAAATACTAGGTGATATGTGTTAAATCTGGTTTCACAGCAACCAGAAGAATCTCACGGGGGGAAGGGATGGGGAGAGTGGGCATGAAAGTACCCCGCCGCGATGCAGTGTTGATATTGCTCTTACAGCCATTTGTGGATTTGTGGTGCTTGCAGCTTTATGACATCGTCGATCCCTCGCAGAAATAGCCCACCGTCCCCAGGGAAGATACATATAAGGAACCTGTGGTGACGCCAGAAACTTTACCTAGGACCCAATTTGAAACCAAATTTCCTGCGATCTCGAGTAGTTGCTTTAACCATTACACTATCTGAGCAAGTCTACAGGTGTAACTTAAACTTTCATGTTTCTATCCATGATTTTCGAACACTACCACCAGATGTTCTCTCACGGAGTTCGTAAGAATGGCACCGCTGTAGAACGAAGACTGTGGCTTTCCCAGCCATATATACTTGTGTTTGAAATGAAATCAACTGCACTAAAGTGAACTGAGGATGCAATGACATCAAATGTGCAAACCGTTCATACACTCAGCCTGAAATGCGATGAACCTATAAAAAATTCTGGTCTGGCACAAATTTCCAAATGTTACAACAGGTTCATTACACAGCAGGTTCAGTATACAGCGTGAGTCACTAACTATTGCCTCCTAGAATAACTCCGAAAGTATGGCAACAGCTGAAAAGTTTGTGGGACAAATGTTGCATGGGGCAACGGGGGCCATAATATGACTTTTTTTTTTTTTTTTTTTTTTTTTTGCTAGGTTAACTTTTTTTGTTTAATGGGATGCTATAGTTTGGTACTTAGTTTCTGATAGCTGCTAGCGAGACGGATACAACGATATGTAACAGTAAGGTCTTTGAAGGTCAACTCAGGTCAAAAAAGTGGCATGAACGTCCATTTACAGAAGGTGTTCCAAATTCCTTATCACTTCGGCACTAATCGAATCACATGCTCTGACAAGTCTCTCTCGTGTATCGTGCAAATACTAAATCTTCGCCGAATACGGCGTATCCTTCTAACGTGCCATTAAAATGTAAATACCATTCGACGGTTTCGCAATACAACACTAATAGGAACGGCAAGACTAGTATCGTCGAATGAAGCGAATGTGAATGATGTATTCCTTCGAAGATCAAGACGATATGCTTCTCATTTACGGAGACTCCCAACGAAATTCAGTGAGAGCTAGAGACTTACACGCTGAAACATACCCTCAACATATCCTGCACGCTGTACATTTAAATATGTATATGATAAATTGAGAACAACTGCATCTTTAACGCATCGGAAACTTATCCGGCAAAGGAAAGTGACTAACGAGGAAACGGAAATTGGTACTCTTGACACTGGTTAGAGATCCTTGGGTTAGATAGCGTCAAATCGCAAGGGAATCTGGCATGAGCCATAGTAGTAGTGTTAGTGTTCTGCATCGCTATAAATGTCATATTTACCATATCAGTCTCCGCCGAGAATTAACTGGTACGGATGGTATGCGTCGAATTGAATTCTAACGACGGGCTCAACTTCTGATTCAGTGGGATTTAATTTTATTTACTGACGTGGCTACATTCACGAACCATGGAAATATTAATTTGCATAACATGTGTTGTTGGGCAACTGAAAATCCATGTTGGCTGCGGCAAGTTGCACACCAAAACCCGTGATCGGTGAATGTATGGTGTGGGATTCTGGAGGACAGGATTCTAGCCCCTATTTCATTGAAGAAATCTTTGTTAGGAAGTACATTACATTCCTGCGAGAAACATTAGATCTGTCATTGGAAGAAATACGTTTAGGAACCATGAACAGAATGTGGTATCAACACGATGGGTGTGCGGCACATTTTTCGCTCATGGCTAGAAATGAGTTGCAGAGACGCGGAGGTGGTGTGCCGTGACCGGCTCGTTCGCCAGACTTGACGCCTCTGGATTTTTCTATTTGTGGGGATTCGTAAAAGACGTTCTTTATAGAGATGTTCGCACTACACCTACGAACTGGGTGGCCTGTGATTCATAAGGCGAGCTTCTGAATTGTCAGTGTAACTTCGTGAAATAACTTGTAGTTGCTACTTTTGAAGAAGTCGGGCAGAGAGTCAGGACTCGCCTGCTCGTTTTTCAGTTCGCAGACCTATGAAGGAGGAAAGTGTATGACCACAATCCGGCGGTCTACCGTCCACTCCCGCCCCCACCCCCTCTTCACGGCACACGCGTTTAATATTTGTTCTTAACCCGCATATAACAACAAACAATAATTTCATACCATTAAAATACTATTTTTAATAATCTGCGATTTTTCCATTTTCCGCAACACAGAAGCGTTTATTCCTATAGAAAAAAATATTTGTGCAGAATTTGATGTAATTTAATTGTGTACTGGGATACATTTTCGCTGGAAACTGCGGTTTTTGAGTTATTCAAGAAAAGCATGATAAAGTGACCTTCAAAGCCACCCCCTTCCCCTCTTCCACCCCCACGCTCACATCCCTATCAGTCAGGATTTTAGCATGTTGTTCCTGGCACTCCCTCCTACCAATGTACAAAAATTTTCTTCTACACGATCTTTATTTCGCTAGCGCGCCAATTAAACTTTAAACTGGCACTTTTGTTTGATAATAGTCCTCGCACACTATCACAGTGACATCTATGTATATTAATGTCTATGTATCAATATTTCATTTGAGTAAGCCATTGACCTCTTTAATGTTTATTTCTTTCGTAAAACTATACTGTAGTATACCGGTTTCGAATTTACGTGGTCACATTCACACATTATTCATTTATTATGGTACTTTTTTAACACCAGATCCCATAGCCTAAATATTATTTCAGGGTGTTTACTTGTTAGCCTTAATCGTCGTTTCTATGAAAGAGAAGCTGTGAAATGTTCACAATGTTGGTAAATCGTCGTAATGTCGCAGAAACAACTGCTTAATAACACATTTAGTAATATCCTTCATGGAATATGTATTGTGTACACTTAGCTACTACTTCTTGCGGAGCTACTTAAACATCAGTCCGTCTTCCTCCTACTTATAGCTAAAAGTTTTAATGGATCATTTCCTGTGATCAATTTGCGTGCTTGCTCTAGATGGTAGCAGCGTGCACTATTAGATCTGGAATGTGGCTGCTGCTTGTCATGTGTCCAGCTTGTTCCACGCTACGCCTGGATCTACGCGACTGGCTTTGTCTAGTAATATCTCCACTGGTGTACATCATAAGCTACGCACTACAGATGTCTCTTCTCAGATATACCCGTAATAAAGCATTAGTGAGCAAGTAGTATACCCCCTTGAGTCTTAAAAAATCGAACTCCCATGAATGCGCGCCCACGTCAAACGCGTGATTACTTTACAACTGAATTAATGTGTTGCATTTTTGCCTTTAAGGATGTAAGCAAGAAAAAGTTTACGAAAGATTTGAAATCATGCTTAAGGTTTGTTTGAAGCCACCAAGTGCTCTCGATACGAAACTTGGATGAACATAGTCTGGATAATTTGCACTCCATTTGAAGCAAAAGCAAGTTTTTCACGCGTCCCAATATCTTATGAAACCACATCTCATGAATGAATGGTGTGTAGTGCAAATCTATAATTTGCCAGGTACATTCAGTGATACATACACAAAGGTGACAAAAGTCATGGGATAGCCATATGCACAAATACGGATGGAGGCAGTATCGCATACGCAATGGAAGGAAGCGCATTGACAGAGCTGTCATTTGTACTCAGGCAATTCGTGTGAAAAGGTTTCCGACGTAATTATGGCGGCACGACTTTGAACGCGGAATGGTTGTTGGAGCTACATGCATGGAGCGCCGAATTTCGGAAATCACTAGGCAATTCAGTATGCCGCGATCCACAGTGTCAACAATGTGTCGAGAACACTAAATTTCACACCACGGACAAAGCAGTGGCAGACGGCCTTGAGTTAACGTCAGAGAGCAGCGGCTTATGCATAGTTGTAAGGGCTAACAGTCAAGCAATACTGCATGAAATAACCGCAGAAATCAATGTGGGACGTACGACGAACGTATCTGTTAGCACAGTGCGGCGAAATTTGGTGGTAGTTAGCTATGGCAGCAGACTACCAACGCGAGTACATTACGAACAGCACGACAATCGCCTGCAGCGCCTCTGCTGGGCTCGTGACCATATCGATTGGACTCTAGATGTCTGGAAAACCATAGCCTGGTCAGAAGAGTCCTGATTTCGGTTGGGGTTTGAAGAACATTCGGGATAGTTCGAGCAAAAGATTTGGCCACCCCGATCGCCGGAAATGAACCTCATCGAACATTTATGGGGAGTAATCGAGAGGTCAGTTTGTGCACAAAATCCTGCACCGGCAAAACTTTGGCAAGTATGGATGGCTATAGAGGCACGGGTCAGTGTTCCTGCAGGGGACTTCCAGCGACTTGGTGAGTCCATGTCACGTCGATCTGCTTCACTGCTACGGACAAAAGGAGTTTGGATACGATATTAGGAGGTATGTCATGACATTTGTTATTTCAGTGTTTACAGATACTGCTTGAGAATAGTTTTAGTAATAAAAAAAGTAATAAATTAAAATGTTGTGCCTTATGCTGAAGTTTAACGGTATGAACAGCGAAAATGTTGTAATCGATAACCGTTCTTCCTTCCATCGTTTTTTTTTTTTTTTTTTTGGGGGGGAGGGTGGGGACGTCTGGAAGAGAGAGTTTCGCGAAGGTTTGAAATTATGTATGCATTTTGTTGGAAGTCGCTAAATTCTTTCATTCTCAAATGCTGGATGAAGTAGGGGTAGTGGTGCGTCTTCAGTTACGCTGTCCCAAGGCACACACACAATTTCTTAACTGTAATAATGGTATTGTGTTAAATTGTTAGCATACTATCATACCTCTTAATGAGTACATTGACTTCATTTTAAATTTTTTACTTCGGTTAGTAATTACACGAAATATTGTTCAGAGTTCCGGGATAGCCGCTTAGTAATGTAGATTGATTAGGCACTCCTATCTAGCAGCGAGCAGTATCCGCTTCCACCCTAATGACTGCGACGTCTCAGAGGCAAACCGAAAGCGCTGGGAACACATTCTGACCCATGACTACTTTACCACTGAGCGAGGCGGCGGATTGGTTAGCACATTGGACTCGCATTCGGGAGGACGACAGTTCAAACCAGCGTCCGGCCGTCCTGATTTGGCTAAATCGCTTCAGGCAAATGCCGGCATCGTTCCTTTGAAAGGGCACGGTCGACTTTCTTCCTCATCCTTTCCTAACCCGGTGGGACCTATGACCTCGCTGTATGGTCCCCTCCCCCAAATCAGTCAACAAACCAACTGCTTTACCTGCGCCCACAGCACATGGAGACTGATCCGAGATAGGTCCAAGACAAGCACATCTCGCTCAAGGGCGTCCCGGATGTACTCGATACGACTGAACCGAGTCACACAAGCACCCTTGCCCGTAAGTGCGGTACTCAAAACATTCTGACACAGTTCGTGAGTGTTGGGATGACGCATTGTCTTGCTGGATGTAGATGACTCTTGTGGGGAATTGTAGGCAAACAAATGGAGGCAGATATGTGCCTGTGTCGTTCGCCTATGAGATAGAATGGCGTACGTACCGAGGGCACTATTTAATGTCGTGTAAACATTATCCACACTAGTATACATGCTTCACCGGCTCGAACGGTTCCATCTTGGTAAATGGGATTAATCAGCTCCTGTGGTTTTGAACTTAGAATTACTATGCTGTGGGGCGTGTGCAGTGAGCAGAGCGGGGGTGGGCTTCGGTATCCGGTGGCGTGGCGGTGCTTGTGTCTGGAATGGCTGCTCATCATTTTTTGCCCAGCAGGGACTTGTCGACTGATTTTCTGCAATGTGGCCCGTCTGTTCGCTAGTGCCACCAGGGATAGTTTAAAGCGACCGGTCATCAACGGCATTTGAATCTGATGGAGATGGTTTTCCCTGAATCCAGGTACAAAAGATACACTTTCGATACGGTGCAGATAGAAAGTTGAGAGAGTGGCCATAAGGCGTACTTCACATGATCGGCTTTCTGGTCCAAAGCGGCTACTCGTGTAGAGTGAGCGTGTCGTGCCTGTTTATAAACGTGCCGGCAACCACGTCTCGAGTGGGCCAGTGACATCAACGGCCAGGTGACTGTGCCGAGGGTAGAGCATAAATCCTGAATATACTGAAGACTACGCATACGCAGAAGGGAGGGCATGTGGCGTCATCTGCCTACTTCGTAGGTTAAACTATGAGGGTTAGGGTTGGAACGTGAATAGTGGCCACTATTTATTCGCAACCGATACGACAACGCCCGGACGCATACAGCGCAAGATGTGGCTGCTCTGTTCGGTCGATGGGACTGTGAAGTACTGTACCATCCACCATACTCCCCGGAATTACGTCCTTGTGATTTTGATTTGATTCCGAAGATGAAGGAACCACTTCGTGGCATTCGCTTCAGAACTATTCCGGAGATGCGACAGGCAGTAGACCGCTCCATTCGCACCATCAACAGAACAGGCTCTGCTAACGGTATACTACGCCTTCGACGTCGATGGCAACGGGTTCTATACAAACTTTGTGACTACTTTGAAGGACAGTAACAGGTGCAAACATGTAACGCTTTTATATCGGTTATTAATAAATAGTTGTCACTATTTAAGTTCCAACTCTCGTATGTTCTCCGCAGCGCTTAATCTGTATTTTATTTCTGCTTTGTCTCCATGTTGCAGTACGAAGTTTATATGAGGATGATGCTTTTGCTTCCAGTGTTGTCCCCAAAACACATGCTGAAAGCAGAAACATACCGGGTGGTTATAGTTAAAGCGCCCAGTTACTCCCAGAGATCCAGTGTAGGCTGTAATTCTTGCATAGCAGCGAAACTTGATAGATATACTAAAGCGTCAATGCGGAACCGACTTACGCAAGTTAAAAATTAGTTTCCATTTTGGCAAACAGGTGCAAATCTGGCGCTGGGAATGTAAGAATGTAAGAAAGACGCATAGAAATGTTTCCATGTGTAATGGATTAACAACGGAACATGGGCAGAAAACGACAAAAAAGTGAGAAAGTCTTCGGTTGATTTTATTATTGACCGTCGCTTACACAATTTGTTCAATACGAGCACCGGAGACGTCGACGAGATGGTGTACAGCGCCAGATTTGCACCTGATGGCTAAAATTTGAACTAATTTTTTCCCGGTGTAAATTTGTTGCCCATTAACGTATTAGGATACCTACCAAGTTTCACTGTCATACGATAATTACAGCCCACACTGGGACTCAGTGAGTAGCTGCACATTAATTATAACCATGTTTTATGTAGGTTTTACAATACCTGGACCGAAGAAAAATCCTATAGTGTGCTGAAGAACGCAAATAGATGAACAGCATTTTTGATACAGATTATTTCAAAAGTGAAAATTCCGGTTCCTTTAACGAGAAAAATAATTGTCGATGTTATTAGGGCATTAAAAATAAAGTATAAAAGTTTTTATTGCCTTCTAAATTTTGTTTCACGTATTTATTCTTGTTCGCTTTTCCTCGAGCAAACAAATATTTCTTGAAATGTTCGGATGACACTTGTCCTATACTTCCAGTTCTCAGCAGTCTGGAGAATTAACACCAGATCTTAGACGAGACAATTCACGATGGATTTTACTTTGCTCATTGACAGACACTTTTCTTTGCCAATTCCTTAATTCTGTTGCCGTATTTTGACCTTTGGTAATACGGATGGTTTTTCATAACCTAACTTTCACCGTCCGGATACCAAATCGCTCAACAAACATCTTTCACAATACACGAAATTTTGGCGCTGATCGTTTAAACAAAGACAACCACTAGTGACAGGCGCTGCTACGAGAGGTCGACAGAGACAAGAAAGTAGCTTGCGTAAAAGGGGTTTTAGAGGCAGATAACAAGCTCGGCTAGGGGGCTGTTTCCCTTTCAAAGGACCCACCCCGACATTTGTCTCGTACTACTGTAAAAAACATCACAGAAAACCTAAATATGGTTGGAGGCAAGGGCAATGAGTCTCAAACCATCTCGAATAAGAGTTGAATGTCGGAAAACATGCGTCACCTCGCGCGATCCTTCACTCGACTGACACGCCGACGGCCTGTGCAAGCTCTAACATACCATGCGACCCGCTTTCCCTTCACTCAGCAGCTATCTCATTCAATGTGTAAGAGCATAAGCCAGGGAGGCATCTAAAGTGAAACGTTAGGAACGGTTCCTATGTCGCAGGGGCACAACAGATGTGACTACTGAATTAGCCAGTCCAGTTACGCGACCAGTAGGTGCAGAACATGTGCACAAGTGGAGGTACGGTTCGCGTTGCGTTTAGAAGCAACCGTGTACTTCAGCGCGCCGTAGCCAAGCTCCGCTGCTTCAGTAACGCAAGTGAGAATAAGATACACGAACATGAACAGTGGCTATTGGTTACCGACTTGATAAAACAGCGAGTGACAGTAAGCAGATGGAAAGCCATGTGAGTAATCAACATCTGCGGTGTAGAATGCTGTGAGACTTTTCTTCAAGAGCAAATAATTACGTAAAAGAGGGAAAGCAAGCGCTCACGTTCCTGATGTTGACGCGTTGAGTGTGTCCAGTTAGTTTTCCAGCTAATCCTCCGATGGGAGGTGTGTTGCATGTTTTGTTGTTTAGTACATGGTGAGAGTTCTAGTCGCCCTAGATGAAATACATGCTCAAAGTGCACTAACCAAGTGTTAAGTGGCTTTTTTATCATAGAGGGAGGAGTGCTGCCTGTCGTATGCTATGACAAAATCACGGATTCTCCATTAATCAAGTCAATAATCGCCAGGCCATGATTATCAGCTTCCAGTAATGACGACGATCTTTAAATGCAACGGATTGAGGAAAGAAAGGAAGATCCTGGACTCGTATTCGGAAAAATACAGGATGTAATTTCCCATCTAGCCGTTTAGGTTTAGGGTCCCCATGATTTTCTTAATTCCCGTAAGGAAAATGCAGGACTGGGTCATTTCCATTTCCTGTACCGTTGTTTGTGCGAAGGCGTCGTTTTTTTAATCATTTGTGTGTAATAATTAACAGCTCCTTTCTTTAATCATACTCATCAATATTGTTACAATTCTGTCGTTTTGCTCGCGGATTTCTCTCGAAGAGGTTTCTAAGATGCTACTGTTGAGTACTACGTGACCAAGCTATACGTAGCCAAAATATCCCGTTACATAGAGAGAGGACAGAGTGGCCTACCGCCACCCATTCTTACTGCAGGAGAAGGAGAAATTTGGTGAGTGATAAGTGCGGCATTGATGCTGCGTAGTCCCTTCACAACACGGTTTTCGGAAAAATACTTCGTTCTAAACCACTGATAGGTTGGAACTTGGCGACTAGTATCATGATGATACAAAAGCTAATAGGGCGCACTAAAGTGTAATATCCCGACTGTGAATTCATTTTCGGACAAGGTACTATCTGGCGAAAATCAAGGCAAGGTCGTTGGTGTGGTATCACACCCACATAAGCTCACCGGAAGAAAAAAAAAATCTTACCTAGCTTTAAAGTGTCCGACAAGTAACAGTTCCACAGTGTGTATTATACATTTCTCGGCTGACAAACCACGCCCATCTGTCCTATGCAGAAGGAAAAACGTAATTAATCGAACATGGCTAATCATCCTCAATTATTAACACCCAATTTCCGAAACAAACTTAACGACTGTTAGACTTTTACACCGCTTCACAGTCGTGACCACGGGCGGCAACACCACTAGTCTCTCTCGGAGCCCCATACTTAGAAAGGGTTGTTGAAGTGAAGTACTGTGCTAGTTATGAGTCTGTGTGGGCCTTCATTTATTCGGACAGTGAGCTGTGCTATCGTAGCATGCTGGTTGGTCTGTATGGTATTTCTTTGTGTCAGTTCACCTCAGCCATCAATGGAACGTCGAGCTCGACAGTTTTTCTGTGGCTCACATTGGTTTCTACACCCGAGAAGACGTCTACCTCAAAGGTACGAGCACAGTTCACATACTCGGCCGTTCCAGAAATTTTCTTCCAATTTTTTTTATGATCTACAACTCCTGTACCTTGATAGCAGTGAGCATAGTGCATGTCCATTGTCTGACAATAAAAAGGGGACGAAAAACACCGTGAAAATTCATGAATTGAGAGGGTATGTGATGATGGTATTTCAGTTATTACAAAATGGAGTCAACTTAATAAAGAACCTAGTATTTAAATTTATCATTTGTATACGGATTTGCTTGGGGGTCCGCGTCTGTATTGTAAATTTGATGGATTGCCAGTGAATTTGTGTAACGAAATATAATCCTGTAGAGATAGTTACATTAAATGAGGCTCTGAGCACTATGGGACTTCACATCTGTGGTCATCAGCCCCCTAGAACTTAGAATTACTTAAACCTAACTAACCTAAGGACATCACACACATCCATGCCCGAGGCAGGATTCGAACCTGCGACCGTAGCAGTCGCGCGGTTCCGGACTGAGCGCCTTAACCGCGAGACCACCGCGGCCGTCACATTAAATGAACCTCATCACACTATGGAGTAATGTAATGTACTTGATGATTACAGTATGCTGCCGAATCGTTTCTTGCTGATAAATTTTAGTAAAAAGTTACTGTAGCAGTACAAATCATTTCATTAAAGATCTTGGCAGTATGTGCATACTTATCAGTATGACGTTCCATCACGTCTGGCCTTGATGCACTAATTTGATTGGGAAGGATGTCATAAAGCCGTTGTAGCCTCTCCGGTCTCAGCATATAGAAAAGTCAAAATAAGCTTCGGTGAAATTAAAGGATGGTAACATTAAAAGCGCAACGGGAATTCGCTCTTAAATGCAGAGGAGAGAGCGGATAGGTGGAAAGAGTACATTGAAGGCCTTCATGAGGAGGAAGGTTTGTCTGATATGATTGAAAAAGAAACAGGAGTCTATTTAGAAGGAGATCCAGTATTGGAACCAGACTTTGAGAGCTTTGGAGAATTTAGGATGAAATAAAGCAGAAGGGATATATAACACTCCATCACAATTTCTAAAATCATTGCGGTAAGTGGTAACAAAACGACTATTCACGTTGGTGTTCAGAATGTGTGCGTCTGGGAATATACCATTGGATTTTTAGGAAAATATCATGCACCCATTTCCGAAGACTGCAAGAGCCGACAAGAGCGAGAATTATCACACAACAGCGTAACAACTCATGCATCCAAGTTTGACAAGAATAATATAGAGAAGAATGGAAAAGAGAATTGAGGACGTGTTGGATGGCGATCAGTTTAGTTTTAGGAAAGGTAAAGATACTAGAGAGAAAAATAAAGACACGTTCATAGGATCTGTCAACCAGGAAAAAGCGTTCGACAATGTAAAATGGTGCAAGATGTTCGAAATTCTGAGAAAGAGGTGTAAGCTATAGTGAGAGACGAGTTATATACGAGGGTTGGAACTTTAATAGCAGTAGCTATTTATTTACAGCTCATACAAAATAGATACGTGCTTCAGTTTTACTGACCTTCAGAGTAGTCACCAGCATTGTGTATAATCCGTTGCCGGCGATATTGAAGTCATAGGATACTCTTAACAGTTGTGGTCTATTGCCCGACGAATTTGTAGCAGTTCTGAAGCAAATGCCGTGAAGTGTTTCCTTCAGTTTAGAAATCTAGTGGAGCTCAAGATGGCTTAAGTCAGGGAAGTGCATTAGGTGGTATAGCACTTAGCAGACCCATCAGTCAAACAAATCAGTAACAGCTTGCACTGACGTGCTTGAGCATTGTCCTGCAAAATGGTCAGGTCCTGCAGAAAGTGTCATCATTTCCGTCTCTAAGCTGGTCGTAGGTGGTGTTCCAAAAATGAGCAGCATAGAGGCTGAAGTGATGACACTTTCTCCAGGACCTGACCATTTTACAGGACAATGCTCAGCACGTACAGTGCATGCTGTTACTGATTCGACTGATGGGGCTGCTAAGTGCTATACCACCTGCTGCACTCTCCTGACTTAAGCCCTCGTGAGTTCTACTCGAGTTCTAAACTGAAAGACACATTTCACGAAATTCGCTTGAGAACTGCTACAAATTCATCGAGCAATGGTCTGCGCCACTCGAACTGTCAACACAACTGGCACTGCTAAGAGTATCCTACGACTTCCACATCACTGGTAAGGGCTTATACACAATGCTGGTGGCTACTCTTGAAGGTCAGTAAAACTTTGAAACACGGAACTATTTTGTATGAGCTGCAAATAAATAGTTGGCACTATTAAAGTTCCAACCCTCGTACAATATGTACAAGAGCCAAGAGGAAATAACAAGAGTGTGTAACCAAGAAATAAGTGCTCGGATTAAAAAGGATGTGGTCTTTCGCCCCTATTGCTCATCCAGTACATCGAAGAAGCAATATCGGAAATAAAAGAAAGGTGGAATTAAATACAAAGTGAAAGTATCTCAATAATACGATTCGCTGATGATAATGTTATCCTGAGTGAAAGTGAGGAAGGATTACAGGATCTGGTGAATGGAATGAACAGTCTAACGAGTACATAATGTGGATTGAGAGTAAATCTAAGAAAGGCGATAGTAATGAGAAGTAGCAGAAACGAGAACGACGAGAAACTTAACATCAAGATTGATGGTCACGAAGTAGATGAAGTTACAGAACTCTACTACCTAGGCAGCAAAATAATCAATGACGTCCTAAGCAAAGAGGACATCAAAAGCAGACTAGCACTGGCAAATAGTGCATTCCTGGCCAAGAGAACTCATACTAGTATCAAACATAGGCCTTAATTTCTGAGACTGTACGTTTGGAGCACTCCATTCTATGGTGGTGAATCTTGGACAGTGCGAAAAGAGAATCGAAGCATTTGAGGTGTGGTGCTTTAGTCGAATGTTGAAAAGTAGGTGGACTGATAAGGTAAGGAATGAGGTGGTTCTGCGCAGAATCAGAGAGGAGAGGAATATGTGGTAAACACGGACAAGGAGAAAGGACAGGATGATAGGACATCTGCTAAGACCTCACGGAATGCCTTCTATGGTGCTAGAGGGAACTGAAGGTGGCAAAAACTGTAGATGAAGGCAGAGATTGGAATACATCCAGCAAATAATTGAGGATGTAGGTTGCAAATGCTACTCTAACATGGTGAGGTTGGCAAAGGAGAGGAATTCGTAGCGGCCCGCATCAAATCAGTGAGAAGACTGGCGACAAAAAAAGCCTCTCCTGAGTCAAGCTGGCCAAGATGAGTTTTATCAGGTCCTTGATAGACTGAGCACTGGCACTCATTTGACGGCCGAGCTGGTCCCAGACATAGTCGGGGACAAATCTGAGGATATTACTTACTATGGGAGTACTCCAGCATTATGCAACGTGCCATGTGTGGACGAGCATTATCCTGGTCGCATGCGAGATAACACATAGGATGCATGGTATCTGTGGCGTAGCGTTGTTCTGTCATAGTTCCCTCGGACACTACTAGCCGTCACCTGAATTTATACCCGATGGCTCCCCACATCCTGACGCCGATTTTAACACCGCTATTCCTCTTCAAAACATTGGGATTTTTGACGTCTTTTTAGGTCACTGCTATACTCGCCGACGATGGTCATCCGGCATAGTGCAGAACCGCGATTCATCGCTGAACACACTGCGACGCCATTCATCAGCAGTCAGTGCTTCCTGGTTCACGGCACCACTTCCAAACGCAGCATTTTGCGTGACGTTGTTGCTGGAGTTTATTACTTCTTCTCGGATGGCAGACGGACATGCGACTGTGTTAAGATATGCTTCGTGCACAGTAGAGAGAAATACCATCGCGGTGCTCAGACGTGGTCGACCGGAACCTGACTAAGAGTATGCCTGCCTACCCGTTCCCATGCACTTTATCATCGGGCCTCTGAGACGTCCAAATGCTCCACAAATCTGCCTCTTGCACGATGCAGATCCACACTGAGACCCCTTTCAAACTCTGTGAGGTACTGATAATGCTGAGAATCGGCAAAAGTGGCCAAGCCAGTGGCTTTCCTGCCATACAGTGGGACAACGAGCACCAAGTTAGAACGTGTGCTGCTCAGACATGGAATGAGACCAGTGTTCCGGCCCGCCTCCTTTTAGTATCTCCTGCGAATGCGGCAGCATCTGTATTTTAAACAATTCGCACAGCGTTCATATGAAAGAGGGGTAGCTTGACAAGCCGGCCATAACTGGGGATTGCTTGGAAAACGGACCCAAAATACAGTTTGGTAAGAGTCTTGGCTCACGCATCTACATATTGGGATTCAGTAATAAAGCAGGCAGCTGAGATTAGAATAAACACCAGCAATTTTAACAGAGATCGTGGGCGGCTTTGAACATCGAAAGGAAGCAAATACGAATGCTTGATGATGCTTTTAGGGAGGCGGGAGCAGCAGTTTCAAACGTGACCCCGCGTGGCGAACGATGTATACAGACTTGTGTACACGTGTGTGACGTCAGCAGTTTAGTGTTCGTGGCCAGCGATAAATAGTTATCAAAGCTTGACAGTATAGTAGGGAAGTTTTTAGCAAAGACCGTGGATAAAAGCTACAGCGAGGGCCTTGTTTACAACTCGATTTGCTTGCTTTAGTGCATTCAAGCTATAAAATGACTAAGTATATTTGGTGCGTGGCTACCATCATAGTGATAATTGAAGTGTGTCAGTAGCTCATAACACAAAGCTCACTGACCACAAAAACCGTAATAAGCGGTTGGAATCTTACAAAGAAATAGCTGCAGCTCAGCTGCATTCGACGTTGCTGCACTGTGGATGATGTGAAGGTTGTGGAAAGCGATGCAGATGTGAAACGACAAGTGCGTTCGAAGTGTACATAAGTGAAATAACTGTATTTATTTGTATTCTAAATAACCTGACTCAACCTTCATAGATTGATCGTTAGGTAATTATATCTGTACATGTTTCTGGAATAATATGGGTCAATCCATACCAAGTGGTCCAGCACTGGTTGCTTGACCATCTCAGAAAAAATTAATATTTACTGGGTAAATTCCCCAATGTTTAGTAGTCACAAAAATATTTTTAAAAAATTGTTTATTATTTTGAAATGGCGGCCATATTTTTTCCAGGCCGCATGCGTTTTTTCGCATTTGCAAGTATCTACATTTTTACAATTATTCAGTAGTGGATTGTCCTAAGCCTTTCAGATAACATGCATTTAGTTCAACACACTCTGGGCTACAAATCAACATCATTATCACTTAACTGAATGTATTCTTTAATATATTTTTAGTAGTTCAAAGTTATCAGCCACAAATTAAAAAAATCAATTTTTGAACAGTGGTTTTCAAAAGAAAGATTAATTTCTCAGCTTTAATATTTTTCTGCTCTTGCACTGTATAGTATAGTTACTTTTTATAGAGTATCGATGGTGAGCAGCTTACACATAAAAATACACTATTTAAAGAAATTTTTATTTTTTTCGTTTTGTGGCCTGCAATATCTTTGTTGGGGGACAGTTAAAAATTTGAAAATTTCACAGTAAATATACCTTTATGATATCAACCTTCAGTATAAATTTCAACTTTGAGTTTCAATTGGAAGCTATGGGAAAAAAAGATTACAAACTCGAGTCAAAAAATAAGTTTTTTAACATCTGCGATATCTGGTAGGTTAATCAAATAAAGTATACTAGTTGCATAATGTAACACACCACATTAGCCGGCCGCGGTGGTCTCGCGGTTCTAGGCGCGCAGTCCGGAACCGTGTGACTGCTACCGTCGCAGGTTCGAATCCTGCCTCGGGCATGGATGTGTGTGATGTCTTTAGGTTAGTTAGGTTTAAGTAGTTCTAAGTTCTAGGGGACTAATGACCACAGCAGTTGAGTCCCATAGTGCTCAGAGCCACACCACATTACACTAGCTAATGATTAAAAATGGTTCAAATGGCTCTGAGCACTATGGGACTCAACTGCTGTGGTCATTAGTCCCCTAGAACTTAGAACTACTTAAACCTAACTAACCTATAGACATCACACACATCCTTGCCCGAGGCAGGATTCGAACCTGTGATCGTAGCAGTCGCACGGTTCCGGACTGCGCGCCTAGAACCGCGAGACCACCGCGGCCGGCCTAATGATTATTTTTCGAAACAATGCTGCGGTAATTCTTTCAGCAGGCTAACAATTGCATCTGCAAGGCTATAAAAGTCTGATTGTTGTCTTCCTCCTTACACCAACAATTTTCTACTCACTCTTATTTAGCTAGAAGTTCAAGTGTGCAGGTGAAAAATGGTGTCTCAGTGTTCTGTTGGTGTTGTTATTAATGAAGCATGTCATAAGTGGGTATTGAGTGTATCCTAAAGTCATTACTTTAAAGTTGAATCGAAGATTACAGTGAAGAAAAAGCGTTGTTTTACTTAAGAGTCGGCCCAGAGGTCAAATCAAGTGCTTTGAAAGTGCTATGAAATGCAAGTGCTATGAAATGAAATACTTTAAAAAAATTTCATCACCTTTTTGGTCAGTCTTGCATGGACCCTTTTGAGAAACGTAAGAAGCCTATAACAAAAGGTCTGCGAGAAATAACATTTGATCATTATTCTAAAAATAAAAGTCCTTTCGTCAATCTCATACCAGGAAAATCATTGTGTCCAGTATGTTATTCTAAGATATTTGTAATTCACAAAAGAAAGGATAGTGAAACCTTAGATAGAGAATTTTGTGGCTTATGAGCAACAATTAAAAACGTAGATACAGCTTGTGAAATCCTGGCTATATCGTCTGCTAGTAAAATTAGAAAACTAAGTAAAGATAAAAGACAAAGTGCCTTGAATACAAAAATTGAGAAAGTGGCAGCTACAGTCAAAAAGAATTTGAAAGTTTCATTACAAAATACAATTTGTAATAAAACAGATGGAAGTTCTGAAATGTCACCAACCGAAGGTGATGATTTGATAGAAAAACTATAAACTAAATGCAGTTCTTCAAACAAAGAGGATAAAATTAAGATTATCAGTTTACTACCGAATTCTTGGAGTCGAGCAAAAGTTAGTGATGAATTTGAGTCAGAAGGTCTTGTTAAGTTAACAAGGCAATTAGTAAAAGAATAGCGAATTTTACCAGCATCACAAAATAAAAGTGTATGTAATTTGGTAGATGAAAATACAATCAATAAAGTTGTTAAGTATTATGATGCCGACAATAACAGCCATTTGATGTCTGGCAAAAAAGACTGTGTTTCTGTGAAAGAAAATGGTTCTAAGATCCAAAGACAAAGAGGTTAATATTGTGTAATTTGAATGAACTATTCACTGAATTTAAAAAAGAAAATCATTACATTAAAATTGGAAGAGCAAAGTTTTGCGAGTTGATACCAAGATGGTATATTGTTGCAGGGGCGTCTGGCAGCCATAATGTTTGTTTGTATCATCAGAACGTAAGGTTGATGATAGATGGGGCCAATCTTAGAGTTGACTATAAAGACCTTATGGAAGTTTTGGTATGCAATATTGACAGTTAAAATTGTGTGATCAAGGGAAAATGTGAAGATTGTCCAGGCAAACAAGCCTTACTTGAATAGTTTGAAGAATCCGAAGACGACGACTCGATGCCTAACAATATAAAATACAAGCAGTGGGTGACACAAGACAGAACTGAAATGGTGACAGTCATAAAATCACGAGAAGAGTTTTTTTGAAGTGTTGGTGGCTAACTTTGAAAATCTAAAAATGCATCATTTTATTGCAAAATCTGAAAGTAATTTTTTGAAAGACAAAAAGGCAAACCTTGGCAGCTGATGAATGCTTAGTTCTTGCTGACTTTTCGGAAAATTATTCCTTTGTTGTTCAAGCGCACCACTGGGTAAACAAACAGGCCATAGTTCATCCATTTGTATTCTATTATAAAGATGAAGATAAACTAATGAGCCACAGCTTTTGTGTCATAAGTGACTACCTTGAACACAACACTTCAGCAGTGCACATTTTTCAACTAAAATTAACAAACTACGTTAGACAGCACCACCCTTCCATAAAAAAGCTGATTTACATTTCGGATGGGGAAGCAAGTCAATATAAAAAAGCTGATTTACATTTCGGATGGGGAAGCAAGTCAATAGAAAAACAAATTATTAACATCTCCTTTCATAAAGAAGATTTTGAGTTTGATGTAAAATGGCACTTTTTCTTCATGCCATGGGAAGAATGCTTGTGATGGTGTCTGGAATACAACAAAGTGAGCTGTCATAAAAGCAATTCTGCAGCGGACCGATGACAATCATATCATAACACCTCAAGAAATGTTTGAATTCTGTAAAAAACATATCAAAGGAATTACCTATGTTGTTGTAAAATTTGAGGAAATACAAGAAGTCTATGACAGTGTCTTGAAGGAAAGGTATAACACTTGTCAGAAGATTAAAGGCACTCAATCTTTTCATTGTTTTGTACCCCATTCACACAACTTACTGAAATGTAAGATCACATCAACTTCGCCTGATAGTGTACTTTGTCGGTGTGGGAAAACTTGTACAACTGGTTCTACGAAATAAAGACATAGTGGCTTGTGTTTGCAATGAATAGTGGTGGGTTGGCGAAGTTGATAATATTGACTGTCAAAACCAAGATGTACATGTTGTATTTTATCACCCTCCAGGACCAAGATCGTCTTTTAAAAAAATTGAGAAGAATCAGATTTGGACGCCACTTAAAAAATGTACTAGGGAAGCTGTCTCCCATGGAATTTACAACTGTGACTAGGCGAACTTATAATCAAATGGTTCAAATGGCTCTGAGCACTATGGGACTTAACATCTGAGGTCATCAGTCCCCTAGAACTTAGAACTACTTAAACCTAACTAACCTGAGGACGTGACACACATCCATGCCCGAGGTAGGATTCGAACCCGCGACCGTAGCGGTCGCGCAGTTCCGGACTGAAGCGCCTAGAACTGCTTGGCCACTACAGCAGGCTGAACTTATAATCTAACACCCAAACTGAGTGAACAAATTTCTCAAATGTTCAATGATCGATGTACTAAAATCGAATAACAAGATAATGTAATCAGTAGGCTTATTTTAAATTAAAAAGTAAGTAATCATAGATATGATTAAATTATATACTGTAACTGATATATTTTATTCTATAAGCCTAGATATCGCAGATGTTAAAAAACAAAAGACTCGTATTTGTGATTTTTTCCCATAACTTCCAATTGAATCTTAAAGTTGAAATTTATACTGATGTTTGATATCATAAAGGCCTATTAACTGCGAAATTTTCAGATTTTTATCTGGTCCCCCAACAAAGATATTGCAGGCCACAAAAGGAAGCTGTCTCCCATGTGAAAGCCCGAATGCAGTAAACTATAAAAACGCATGTGCAGGGCAAGAGAGGCAGGACAACACGCAAACAAACACCACATAAAATACCTATATGAATATTATGTTTTGATAATGAGAATAAACTCTCGTAAAACGTCATATTAAGCATGGAGAAGAGATTTAACTAATGTAGTGTTTCATTACTTAAATCAAGACTGACACAGTTGCAGGCAAAAAAAAAAAAAAAAAAACTGAATATGCCTAATGAAATTAAGTAACGGCACTTGTTAAATGAGTATTGTTCATTTAAATACGAGGGGCCACTCTTTTCATGAGGGCAAATTAAAACATTTGCTCGCACATTCTCGAATAATTTTAGTTATTCCTTATGTCCTCTCACTACAGCTCTCAAAGCTAATTGTGGTGAACACTTTGAGGTTCTCCTCTCGCTGTGTACAGTTTCACACACGGTCGTTTCCATTTCCCCTTTCTTTTCGAGCAGCGCAGCCGCCACTAATGTATGTTGTTGTTAACTGTTCGGCAACAATTATGTTTAAAAATTTTACCATCATGCAATAGCTCCAGTAAAGTAGTCTGGTCAAAGTAGTCTGACGAAATCTTAGACAAAACATACGTTTTGTCGGCCAGCAGTTAACACTACATTGCTGACGTCACACAAACATGTGCTCAGGCCCGTAATTATCGTTGGCCACGGTCCTGCGGTGGGTCGGACCTGCTATGAGCTGCCCAACTCACCTTCCGCGCACTCGTCGTTTCGGCCCCATCTGCAACCGTGCCTGTATAACCGGAGAACCGTGCCGACCCTCAGCCGTTCGTAGTTCTTTTACTCTTGATGACGATGGTGGAGGCAGTCAGCGAAAGGTCGAGCATTTCATTCGAAGTGACACGGATTGAAAACAGAAGATTTTATTCAGACATGTCGGAGCGAAAGACTGCGAAGAGAGAAATCAGTCTGTTAACATACTTTGTTTCCACATTGGGCCATTTTCTAGGGTAACTGAGTAGTAATAAAGTAAGCCTTTATTTTGAAAAAGAGCATCGTACTGCACTCAGCCACTATGGTCTTGTAGACAGTTCTTAAAGGGGTTAGATATTTCAAATACATCATCACAGTACATATTTTCTCTTACGAAACGTGTTTCAAATAACCTATTAGAGCACAGAAGGAATAAAGAGGTACATAAATACAATTCTAAAAGAAAAATTATTTCCATTAAAACTGACATTCGCCCAGAAAGGGTTGAATGATGACGCTACTATATTATTTGGGCGCTATGTACCCAGTGATGCCTGGGAAAGAGCAGAGCTAAATTCGAATGGAAGCTCAAATGAAATTTTCATCAGTGTAATTAATAGTATTCCAAATGAAACAAAAAAATATATATTTAGGAGCTTGGGCGCTCAGAAACTCAACAGTAGCGTCCTAACCCGAAGTAAAAGATCACTTGGAACCGTGTTGCTTAATTAGCGCAAAATTATTAGACACAGCGAAATTTAAACACGGGCTACTAAAGTAACATGTAAAATGGTTCTCTCCACGCCATTACGTTCGGTCGTAGAAGTGAGTCCTTGGACGTGTAATTCTCCCTATAGTGTCCTAAGAAACTAGACAGAAAAAAAATCGAGGATGCTGGCATAACGAATGGCGCCATGTTTTGCTTTAGTGCGTCGCGATTAAGTATCAAAGGTAGGAGAGCTCGATATGAAGTTCGTTTTGACATCAGCACAGGACCCAAGCTCAACTGGGCAAACATAGGGAGGAAACAGGTGACGGTCTGTCAGGAACCATCTCTCCGTCAGCCTTGAAGTAGTATACGACGTCGTGCTGAACACTAATGCCTTCGAATTTTTTTATGTAAGAACTCTTGAAGTTTATTGAATAAAACAAACTTTATTAACAGTCTTCATCTTTATTCTTCATGTCTACATACACTATGTGATCAGAAGTATCCGGACACACCCAAAAATACGTTTTTCATATTAGGTGCATTGTGCTGCCACATACTGCTAGGTACTTCATATCAGCGACCTCAGTAGTCGGCAGACATTGAGAGACCGCAGAATGGGGCGTTCCGCGAAACTCACGGACTTCGAACGTGGTCAGGTGATTGGGTGTCCCTTCTGTCATACATCTGTACGCGAGATTTCTATAATCCTAAACATCCACTGCTTCCGATGTGATAGTGAAGTGGAAACGTGAAGGGACACGTACAGCACAAAAGCGTACAGGCCGACCTCGTCTGTTGACTGACAAGAGACAGCGGACACTTGAAGAGGTCGTAATGTGTATTAGGCAGTCATCCATCCGGACCATCATACAGGAATTCTAAACTGCATCAGGATCGACTGCAAGTACACACATCAGAAAACGGTTCCCAGAACTCCTGAACATAGACGTTGACTGTGGATGTTGTATTACAGACACAGCCCCTTCGACTATTCATATATGTCACTTAAACACGCCCAAAGATGTAAACAACCATGCAAAAGCAGCGCCTATTAGACAGAGGGGATTCGACAGCCGATCAGTTTCTGTCATTTCACCAAGGAGGAGGTACACGGCTCGTGTTGCCTTTAGTTCAACCATGCCTAGTCGGTCAATACCGCCGTTTGATCGCGTCCGCATTGTTACTTTGTGGCAGGAAGGGCTATCAACAAGGGAAGTGTCCAGGCGTCTCGGAGTGAACCAAAGCGATGTTGTGTGGACATGGAGGAGATACAGAAAGGCAGGAACTGTCGATGAGATGCCTCGCTCAGGCTACTACTGCAGTGGATAACCGCTACCTACGGATTATGTCTCGGAGGAACCCTGACAGCAACGACACCACGTTGTACAATGCTTCACGCGCAGCCACAGGACGTCGTGATAAGACTCAAACTGCGTGGAATAGGCTGCACGATGCGTAACTTCATTCCCGACGTCCATAGCGAGGTCCATCTTTGCAACCACGACACAATGCAGCGCAGTACAGATGGGCCCAACAACATGCAAAATGGACCGCTCTGGATTGGCATCACATTCTCTTCACCGACGAGTGTCTCATATCCCTTTAACCAGACAATCGTCGGAGACGTGTTTGGAGGCAACCCGGTCGGCTGAACGCCTTAGACATACTGTCCAGCGAGTGCAGCAAGGTGGAGGTTTTCTGATGTTTTCGGGTGCCATTATGTGGGGCCGACGTAGGCCGCTGGTGGTCATGGAATGCGCCGTAACTGCAGTGTGATTCGTGAATGTCATCCTCCGATCGAAAGTGCAACCAGATCGGCAGTACATTGGCGAGGCATTCATCTTCGTGGACGACAATTCGCGCTCCGATCGTGCACATCTTGTAAATGACTTCCTTCAGGATAACGACATCGCTTGACTAGAGTGACCAGCATGTTCTTCAGACGTGAGACCCTATCGAACATGCCTGGGATAGATCCAAAAGGGCTGTTTATGGACGACGTAACTCACCAACAACACTGAGGGATCTACGCCGAATCGCCGTTCAGGAGTGGGGACAATCTGGACCAACAGTGCCTTGATGAACTTGTGGACAGTATGCCACGAAGAACACAGGCATGAATCAATGCAAGAGGACGTGCTACTGGGTGTCAGAGGTACCGGTGTGTACAGCAATCTGGACCACCCCATCCGAAGGTCTCGCTGTATGGTTGTACAACATGCAATGTGTGGTTTTCATGAGCCATAAAAAGGGCGGAAATGATTGTTGATCCCTATTACAATTTTTCTGTACAAGTTCCAGAACTCTCGGAACAGAGGTGATGCAAAACTATTTTTGGTGTGTGTACTAAGACAAGCGGGAGGTGAGAAAACTTGGATTTCATGACCGAACGGCTCCCGACGTCTCGCGGTGTACGGAGCGTAAACATTGGACGATTGAACAGTGGGAAAACGTGGTGTGGTGTGACGAATCACGGTACACAATGTAGCGATCCGATGGCAGGGTGTGGTTATGGCGAATGCCCGGTGAACGTCATCTGCCAGCGTGTGTAGTGGCAACAGTAAAATTCGGAAGCAGTGGTGTCATGGAGTGGCCGTGTCTTTCATGGAGGGGCCTTGCAACCCTTGTTGTTTTGCGTGGCGCTATTACAGCACGGGCCTACATTGATGTTTTAAGCACCTTCTTGCTAACCAATGCTGAAGAGAAATTTGGGGATGGCGATTGCACGGCTTGTGGTGGATTGGTAACACAGCAATAAAAACCGTGTAATGGACTGGCCTGCACAGAGTCCTGACCTGAATCCTCACCTTTGGGATGTTTTGGAACGCCGATTTCGTGCCAGGCCTCACTGACTGACATAGTTACCTCTGCTGAGTGAAGCACTCCGTGAAAAATGGGCTGGCATTCACCAAGAAACCGTCCAGCATCTGATTGAACGCATGCCTGCGAGAGTGGAAGCTGTCACCAAGACTAAGAGTGGGCCAACACCATACTGAATTCCAGAGGGCGCCACGAACTTGTAAGTCATTTTCAGCCTCGTGTCCGGATACTTTTGATCACAGTGTATTTGCAGCCCTCTGCCGGCAGAGGACTCAGAATGGTTGTGTGTAACATGGCGGTGTGTAACGTAACTATGTCGATGCGTGAGAAATAACGTGCTGTAATAGAGTTTCGAATTCGAAAACTTCAGCACATGGAGCACTGCATCTGCAATAATCCGACGTCTTGATTTCATGCTCATCGATCACCTCCATACAACCAGACTACGCCAGATCCGATTTTAATCTGTTTCTAAAACAAAGAACACCTTCGAGGATTTCACTTAGATCGTGATGAAGCGGTGCAAGCAGAGGTGAAGTTGTGTTTCCGCCAACACCGTCAGACCGTTCACAGCGACAGTATCGACAAAGTTGTCTCTTGTTGGGCGAAAAGTGTTCGTCGCCAAGGTGACTGCATTGCGAAATAAATATTTAGACATGACAAACGATGTAGAATGGTAATAAAGTTGGTTTCATCTAAAAAGGTTTAAGAGTTTTCTCATTTAAAAAAATGTGGAGGTATTACTTTTCAGCACGCCCGCGCAGGAAAGCTCCGGGAATTTCAATGTGGGTCGCCGGACGGTTACCTTCACCATTGGCCGCCGAGCACAACTGACTAGCTTACTTCTAGCGTGGACTGCAAAATATCGGAATATCGTGGTTGCATACTGATATCTACGTCAAACGACTTGACTGCTGTAGCGAATTTTGTTTGAGGGTCACGAATAATGTTCGGAAGGCAACGTTAAGTAACGGAATATCATTACTTTCATATAACTTATGCGATGAAAGCAGCGAACGGCAGGAAAGATAAGACAAAATAAGGAAGCACATCTTTAGCCCCTGTTAAAGTACGTAGATGTAATGTTGGGACTATTCTTCATGTATTTAAATGAAGCATAGTTGCTACTTTGAACAGATTTTAATCAGTTGCTTCTCCTGATTTACCTCATTTTCTTGCTTATTCTTACGTGTGTTAACTGAAAATTTTCATTCGCCTCGGACCATCATGAACGACTTGTTTCATAAAATCCTACCGGTTTCCATAATTAAGGACCTCTTTCACTGTTAGGAATCAAGCACCCATTACAAGCTATTTAATTAGAGACGTGGATTAGTAAAACTCTGAGGGGTGTAAAGAAATACATCCATAAATGCAACGGCGTATGACTGCAATCCGTCGCCACGAGCGATTTGCAAAGCAATTTCAACTAACATTACAAACGCCACTGTGTCGAGTTGTTATGCTACCGAAAATGAACTGCAGTGGTAGGTGACCTCAGCACCCCCAAGAATATATACAGAAAATTAAATTTAAAAAAATCTGTGAACTCAATCCGGGTTCGCAACATAGATTTTTCGTCAATCTCGTCAGTACTGTGCTTACACAGAGCAGTATAATGGTTACCGAATATAATTGTCTTTAGTTTGGAATGAGCTGGCCGTCGTATGCCCGGTTGGCCAACTACGTGCAGTAATTGCTTTGCGCCATTTTTACCATTTCCTTTTCGACGCTGCCGTAGATTTTGCATTTGCTCGGCATTGGACTTCCTAAGCTTTTTGGGTTCCTTTCGACGTGCGCTTTCTTCTGACTCGCGTTTTCTATAACCCATAGCATATTTAGGAATCATATTGGGACGATATACGTCTTTCTTCCTTAATATCCAATTTAATACCGATTTTCACAGTTTTTCTGGCGACTATTTGTTCTTACTTTGGGATCTAGTAGTGCTCCGCAAGCTCCTCACACTGACACCCGAATCAATGTCCTAGCTACACTCTTTCACGCTACACGAATTTATAACTCACTGACTGGTAACAAATAGTGCGCGACAAGGGCTCGACAAACGCTTGACCATTGTTTATGCGTTTGATTATATGAAATGACAAGACACTTGAGTGTAACTACAAGATAAATTTGTCCTCAACAATTAAATTAGGAATTTCCACATGATATTACGTTAAGTCAGTCTGTTTAGAACGTTGAAAACTTAAATAATGCATGTAATCGTTTCATAAACAACTCATATCACCAAACGGAGCCAAGTATATCGTAACTATTACTATGAACTTTCCATCAATTGTACTTCCGTAGCGCAAGCTTCAAAATGCTGATCATTCAAAATCGGATGGCGTCAGTCTTTTTCTAATATGTATTTGTATTACTTCTTAATATAAAAGGCAGCCCTAGCCACGTCACATTTCTCTCTGAATAACTACACATTCTAACGGAAAGTTCTTACTCAACGTGGGGAAACGGAAGCGAAACAAAACTATACAACCAGTATTTAACATCTAGACAAACGAGTTGCAACCACGCAGTTATATTGCCACACATCGCATGCGATTATCAGTGTGTAACAGAAATTCAAGCCATCATCGATCGATCACAGAGATCTGTAGACAGATCGCACGACCTGACGACAGATTGCTGCGATCCGACGCTCTTGTCTGGGACTCCTAAAGAAACTAGAAATGTGACGTTCATATGGTGGACGACTGAATAGCCCGTTGTTTTACTGTAGCGCCACCTTACTTGATGTACCGAAATTAAATATTCCGGCATCAAGTTAAATTAACTGAAAGCACGTACTTCTACAACCTACCACTGCAACTGTAATAATTATGGAACAAGTGTGAGAACTTACCTTTTCACAATTGCAGTCGTGACAGATCTGTGAGCGATATAATTCCATTACGTGAAGTAGTAACTATAGTAGCACGGAAAGAAAACTATCCAGTATTTCGTTAATTGGAAGTATTAAAAAAAAACTGCACTTTCACAGTGGAACACAGTTTCACGAGTGGCGGTTAGAATCGCCTTTAGTCACAGCTGAGGGCATATTAGTAAACACAAGCTTGCTATCCTTTCGTTATTTGGAAATAGAAAACATATGCGGCAAAGTCTGAAGAAACACAACAAACAAACCCAAAATCTTCGACCCTTTCTTAATCATCATGCAAACCAATAATAAATAGTTACTAGTTAGATAACCTCTGGCCATAGATGATGTACAGCAGTAGTGCCAACTGAACTTTCACATTTTGTAAATAGTATATTTGAAAACACCCATTCATTGTAAAAACATTACAGACAAACTGACGTGAAATAATTACTCTTACAAGAACTCTTCCCTTATATGTGAACTCATGAGCTACCAAAAAGTAAAATTTTCCCTGCTGTGCTAAATGAAAAACTGCATTTCCACTGAGCTGCTCCCTGTTTTCTTCTCTGCAGTAGTGACTGCGAAGATAAAATTCGCATCATATATACAAAAACAGTGAAACATATCAAGTAAACTAGCACTACCATGGTTCCCTTATCCTCCGTTTTTTTTCCTTACAATATGCGGAAGATTCCAAAATCTATGACAATCGACACAGGCTACTCATGTTCGTATGGTGTTCCCATTGTTATGTTGCTGCCTTCTCGCCGTCTCAGCTTGAAATATTGGTGTTAGAGGAAAATACATTACAGTGTAATAATGGCTTTAAAAATACGCTACAGGTACCTCTTACACTTATCACCATTATTTTTTAACCCACTACGCCTCCAACACTTGGAACAGCAACATATAAGGGGAAAAAAAGTCTGATGAATGTGTAAAGGCGAGGAAATACATATTTAAATATTCATTCAGATGGCATTTAAATGGTACTATTTAGAATTAGTTCATCCAGTCATTTAAGATGAAGCAATAGGAGTCCAGATTTCAATCAGTTGCTTCTCCTAATTTACCTCATTTTCTTACTTATTCTTAGGAGAGTTAAGCGAAAATTTAGTCCATCTCAGACCAGCATGAATGATAAGGAACGAAAACTTTGGGAAAGCAAGAGAGCCGTATTTGCTAGCTGAAGCTTTTGTGCAGTCCCATGAAGAATGCTTGGATGATATGATTGGCAGAGTTGTGCTAATGAAATGCAGTGATTGCCTCAATCTGACGCACTACCTTTGATATGTATCAAGGTTTCATGAATCATCCTTTTCGTCAGAATAACAGAGAATCTGATCACCGCCACATGAGCAAGAATATTCCCTCCTCTTCTGCAGATACACAGTATTTTAGAAGGGGGAGAGGGAGTTGCACACTAACATTAGTGGTTTTTCACTTCAGCATTGATGACAAGCTATACTTTGCTCAATCCCTCTTTTAGTCATTTAATCGACAGATCGTTAAAGTTCCACATATTTTCTGGTGAACTCGAGCACAGAAAATCACATGGCTATTTGTCGCTCTGTGATGATATACTGTGAACACGACTGTGGTGTTCAGAACTGAAGCACACAAGAAATTAGAGCATATTTTTGTGAATATGACATAATCAATGTCAAAAAGTTACCTCTACAAGCAGTGTGGCATAGCTTCCACGAGTTAGAAACTATTGGCAGTATGTCCCATCTCAGAAAATGAGATGAACAAGCTGTGTGTCATTAAGGAGATGATGAATGTGTGGAAGTCTTCTATACGGTCCTCTCGCAGGGAATCAGTTGTCGCTGGCCAGAGTGGCTGAGTGGTTCTAGGCACTACAGTCTGGAACCACGCGACCGCTACGGTCTCAGATTCGAATCCTGCCTCGGGCATGTATGTGTGTGATGTCCTTAGAACAACTTAAACGTAACTAACCTCAGTTCTAGGGGACTGATGACCTCAGCAGCTGAGTCCCATAGTGCTCAGAGCCATGTGAGCCAATCAGTTCTCCTCTGCCGTTGCCGCATTGGCCATACATGGCTAATGCATGGTTACCTACTCCGTCGCGAGGACCCACCTCAGTGTCGCTGTGGCTCCCAAATGACAGTCGTCCACCTCTTGCTGGACTGCCCACTTTTAGCTGCTCTTCAGCGGACTTTTAACTTTCCCAGCTCCCTCCCTTCGGTGTTGGGTGATGATGCCTCAGCAGCAGCTTTAGTTTTATATTTTAGCCGTAAGAGTGGGTTTTATACTTCTATGTAGGTTTTAGCGCATGTCCTTTGCCCCTGTGTCCTCCACCCTAGTGCTTTTAGGCTGTTTTGATGTGTTGCAGAGTGGCTGGCTTTCCCTTTTTATTCTTGTGGTTGGTTAGCCACTGTAATCTGCTTTCTTGTTTTACTCTCTTCTGTTTGTAGCGTCTTTGTTGTTTTCTTGTCCTCATTTGTTCCCTTTAGTGTTTGTTGTCTTTCCTTCATTCTTGTGGTTTTTCCATTCTTTCTGTTTCGTGTTATATGTCTCGTCGATTACATTCTCACACTTGTGGCATTGTTTTATTAGGAACAAGGGACTGATGACCTTGTAGTTTGGTCCCTTGCCCCCCCCCCCCCCCCCCTCCCTCTTTTAAACCAACTAACCAAAATGAGATGCGTGTGGGTCTACAAATGTCTTTGGTGGTGCTTGATAGACCTAAGTTAGTTTCCCAATGAATCCCAGAAATGATCTGAGCAATTTGGATCCAGAGATCTTGCTAGTCTGTCCATAGCATGGGCATTTCAGTAGGCTTGATCAATTGCACCTCTGGAAATTTGTTCCATGGTGTCAGTAACTCATCTCTGTAGATCTAGACATAGAGGGTTTTCCAACTGCCAACGAGCATGTGAAGCTCTATATGAGGACACCTCATGACACCTTCGCACATTAAGACCCCTCCATCACACTGGTCCATTTCTGTGACATCGCTATGATTGTATCTGCTATCAGTTTCCACCTTGATGAGCATGCATCAAGAATCAGTAGCAAATCATTGTGTGATTGATTCATCTGCCAATAAGACTCCTCCTCCATTCATGTACATAGAGTGAGGTGATGCACTTGGGAATGATTGTGTTCAGAACCCCACCTAGTTATCCAGATTTAGGTTATTTCTGGTTTTACTAAATCACCTACAGCAATTATTGGAATGGTGTTTTTGTGGAGGACATGGTCCACCCTTGCCCATTTTGAGCTTGTGTTACATATCTAGTGACCATCATTGATGGGACATTCTACCATAAACTTCATTCCTTTTCATTCTTACGTGGTCTAATCCACAATCAATTGGCATATCTATGCATTGCTGTGAGTAGTACATACATTGTGAGGTGTCTGTGATGCAGACATAATGCTTTGAGCCACCATTGTGAAGATTTGGTGAAATGAAACTCTTGAGACAACTGCACGCTCTGTATGCTAACTTAATTTTGTACTGCAGTTTTGGCTATATATTTGTAATGATTACTCCTGTTTGAACGTGGAAGGAGGGTAGAAGGTTAGGGCTCAACATACTCTTTTTTCCTATTACAAATTTAAAACAAAGTAACCACTCTATAAATTGACCAATATCTGGCTTTAGCTGCACTACAAAATACAATGAAATCTTCATTACTTGCAGATGATTTGCATAGCAGTCCACAGATCTCGCAAGAATGGAAGGTAAGGAAGATTAGGGTTGTGCGTCCCGTGAATGATGTAGTAGCTACAGGCGGAACACAAATGAGAACTGGACAGGGATGGAGAGTGATATTGGCTGCATCCTTTTACAAAGATCTAACCCAGCGATTGCCTAACAGGATTGGGAGAAACAACAGAAAACCAAAAGCTGAATGGCGAGATTGCTTGAACCCTGGTCCCCTCGAATGATTGTCCAGCATCTCACCATTGCTGTGCATCACTCAGTGTATCTGAACTTGTACTGTCCTACAGCAAAAATTTACTTTGTCTCTGACCTGACATCAAAACTTAGAACTGTAATTTTGTGACACATTAATTTTTGATAAGATGGTGTTCCGTGTTTGACCAGCTTCTAGATGCCAGAATATTCTACATTGTGCAATAGGGATGAAATGAGGTCTGTCTAGCATTATATTCTACACTTCATCGTGGGCAGCTGTTCACATCCAAAGTGTAAACATTACAAACTGGAAGTGTCTCATTCAATTACTCTCTTTTTATCATGTCTTAACTGCAATTATAGTAATTAATAGTGCCTTATGTGCAAGATGGGCTAAGTGTAATGACAAAATCGTTAAGTCAGCAGTGTGCAATAGCACTGCAAATGCTAGTGTTGAAGCTCCTATATAGGAAACAAAACTTTCATTTTTGGGGTCAGTAATTTACTGTAATTGCTCACCTGTTCTTATCCCATTTGGACACAAATTTGTTTCATAGTATTGGCCAAGGGCAATGGTAAAATGCCTCCGACACTGTACGGATATTTGGGAGGAATATGATTCAGATCTATGTCTGTCCATTATGAGTAAAGCTCTCCTTGAGTGACTTCATGCTGGATTAGCTTCTTCAACAATGCTATGATAAGGTCCCATCACTTCATCAGACTGAGGTAAAGGTCTGTCTCTAATGACTTCATCTCAAATCTTCTTCATTTAATATATTGTAATAAGGATCGACATGGCAGCTATTTTGAGAATGAAGGTGTTTGTCATAGAGATTAGACTCGGAGTTAACATTTATTTCTTCTGAATCCATAAAATTCTGTGCTGGTTAAAGATCATAATGAACCCTAAGAGGCAATTATGTTCATGGCCCAAACCAAAGAAGGCATGCTTAAAAAAGAAAAATAGTCTTCTAGTTTAAACAGTATGTGCAGTACCATTCAGAAAGAAAACAGTCATAGACTGTTTGGTCTGTTGCATAAATGTAAAGGAACAACCCAGTTCTTGGCTTTTGCAGGTTGTCACTGTCTCACAAATTTTTTCAAGGCAGTATATTTCTTGGTGGTGGTGGTGGTGGTGGTGGTGGTGGTGGTGGTGTCATCATCATCTGCTGTAATGAAACTTCCACAGGCTCTGTCATAGGACGTATATATTATGTATCTAGCAACACTGCGTGCATAATCTCCTTGGATGGCAGTTAGTAGAATTTAGGATGAGTTTCAGGAAAAAGTTGGTATAATTATTCCTTCCAACCACCTCAGAATGAAATATACGTCTATAGAGACACTACGCACTCCACCATACTGCGCATGGTTGAGGGTACCCTGTGCCACTACTAACCATTTCCTTTCCTGCTCTACTCGCAAATAGAGAGGGGGAAAACAATGGTCCATATGCCTCTGTATGAGCCCTAATTTCTCAAATCTTTTCTTTGTGGTCCTTATGCACAATGTATGCTGGCAGCAGTAGAATAATATAGCAGTCAGCTTCAAATGCCAGTTCTCTAATTTTACTCAGGAGTGTTTCTTGAAAAGAATATCATATTTCCTCCAGGGATTCCCATTTGAGTTCCAAAAGCATATCTGTAACACTTACCATGTTGTTTGAACCTCCTCCTAACAAATCTAATAGCCCATCTCTGAATTGCTTTGATGTCTTCCTTCAGTCAGACCTGGTACACTCGAGCAGCACTCAAGAATAGGTTGCACTAGTGTGCTATATGCAGTCTCCTTTACAGGTGACCCATTCTTTCCTAAAATTCTACCAGTAACCCTAAGGTGACCATTCACTTTCGCTACCACACTTTTCACTTGCTAATTCCATTTCATATCGCTTTGCAACGTTACACCCAGATATTTGAACGACTTAACTGTGTCAATCAGGACACCAGTAAAACTGTAACTAAACAATACTGGTTTGTTATTCCTACTCATCCACATTAATTTACATTTCTCTGCATTTAGAGCTAGTTGCCATTCATCACACCAGATAGAAATTTTGTCTCAGTCTGGAACTATTCTTAAAGATAAGTACCTAGTTTCAGAGCTTTCTGTATGCTTACGTAACTTTTTTGTGAGTGAGTGATGGTTTGATCAACAATTTGCCGTATAACTAAAAGAAATTTATAAGAGGACTGTACAAAGCTTTAATTCTCCTACAACTGTGCAACTACTGTGGTAATTTTGCAACTTGCTGTTTCTTTTGATTAAAAAATGATGGAAGTATCCTCTGTATTGCATTATGCATAAACACTTCATGTGTTCTCCCTTTACGACACTTTCATCAGACCACACTTCAGGTTTGGCACCCTTCCCATCAGTAGATCTTCACTCTGCTATAGAACTCTTGCTGCACTCATCAGTAGAACTAAGTAACTTTGAGGAACACTTGATGTCGGGCTACACATCCAAATATTTTGGTTCCACCCCTATGGGTCCTACGACTTTTCTAATGGCTTATTTCTGTTTCTGCCTTTGGCAGTAAATTGTTAATATGAAAACAAATCAAGTTCCAACATGATTCAGAGTTCACATTAAACTAGAAGTCCCCCATAACTGATTAAGTCAGGCATAAAATAATGATGTCCAATTGGCACAGTAAAACACTGTTGTGTTCAAACTAATCTTAGGTTATTTATGGCACAAAAAAATTTGGCAGTGTTTAATGTAGTACTTCAATGGACTTGTTTACGTGGCAAACTTTTGTGGTATCAAAGAGTTTGAGACCCATATTGTGCACTGTCACAAGTGACAATTTTGTGTGGCAAGAGGAGGGACGTCTCAAGGTATTGACAGTCTGATAATACAGAAATGTGTTACCTTACTTGTGGCCACTTTCCAATGATACTGACATTAAACAGTGAATGTTATCCACTGTGGTCTTCACCAATGACTATCACGATTTATTTACACAGTAGCTTATCATCGTACATTCACCAAACATTGGCAGCCCATACAGCTCTGAGGTTTCTGACCACCAATGTATTCATGCATGAAAATAAAATCAGAATTGCAGTTTTACTTCTGATGTTGTTGGAAGTTGAATGCACTTACATCACTGCATATCTGCAAATTAAAACTATATACCTCCTGTATTCATATGTCCCCCACTAACCATTAATGGTAAGTAATGATGGTATTAAAACAGTGTACTTCCTGTATATTCTTCATTTATTCGTTTTTCAAAGATTGCTGATGTTGATGTCAGTGACACAGAGCAAAAGAACACTTGAAATACTTCTGAACAGTGTCCTCAAATCTACAGAAAATTAATATTTTGTGCCTTGTGTTGTTACTTTACATAGGTTGCCATCTAAAACAGTTGTATGTTTTCAGGTCTCTGGGGAAGATCAGATGGAGGTGGGCCATGCAGTCTGTTCTGCTTAAGTGGCCCGATGCTGTCATCCTCAGAAGGAAAGAAAGATAGAATTTTCTCTACATTCCAGACAGAGCAATGATGACTGCAATCATGAATACCAAAAAGCAGTACTCTATCTTTCAGTCAAGAGTTATTTAGAACTGGAGCAAGTTAGTTGTTTCACTTGTGTAAAACATAAATCTAGAGTAATATTAGAGGAAATTATTTACAAATTATTCCATTCATTAAGTTATCTAGCCGTACCAGTGATGTAATTTAGAAAGTCTTTCCTTTTGCATGTACTCTCAGTTTTTATAAATTTCAGCAGCATTTATCAGATTTAATATTCTTTTTGAGACATAAGAAATTCTCCATTCTCATTGTAGACAAACATGGTTTTTAAATTTTTGTGTAAGAGTTCTTCACATTCAAAACAGCAGTGCTTAATCTGATTAGAGAGCCAACTGTTGAGTTTTTCAAGCATAATTTGAATGATTACAAAGTACGTGTGATATTGATCATGACACTAGGACAAAATTAATAGAAGAAATGGAAAACTTTTAATATTATTTCCATGCATTAAGCAATAATGGCTCATAACAAGTATTTAGCCACATTTGCGAACTGAAGTATTGCATTGGCTTTTCCTGGTAACACTCCCCCGCCATCTGCCACCTCTATGGGGCCTCTCTTCTCCTGACAACTGTTCCCCCATTTCAGCATCTCTCCTGGTATCCCCCCCCCCCCCTCCTCCCTGCACCCCCATGGGGCCTCCTCATGACTGCCCCCTCCCAATCCCAGTCCTGGTAGCTGCCACAAACCCCACACTGGGGTCTGTCCTGATAGTGTCCCTGCCCCCAACACTCCCTGTAACAGCCCCCCTCCCTCACATCCCTTCTTGTGACCTCTTCTGGTAACCCCTTCCCTCTACTCTTTCAGGGGGCCTCTCCTAGTCTGTGGCCTCTTCTCACTGCTTCTGTGTGTCTTTCCTTTCAGTGAAAAACACACACACACACACACACACACACACACACACACACACACACACACACACACTCTCACACACACACACACACACACACACACACACACACAGAGCGAGCGAGAGAGAGAGAGAGAGAGAGTTGTCATCTGATCTCTTTAGGTGCTCTCTTTTCCTTGTCAGCCAGGTTATTTCTTCTGGCCTACATCTCACAGTGTTTTTGTGTTTGTCGGTCTCCTCCATCTGACTTCCTTTCTCCATTTTGCAATTCTTGATGCTCAGGGGGAGGAAGTTAATGGCTGGAGACTAAAATAATATTGCTAAAATTAAAATTTTTGCATTTTTCACTCTTTATCATGATTACAAATGATGGCATGTGGTGTTTCAGGTATAATGCCTCAACATGTGGGTGAAGTAGTACGTTCTTGTTCAAGATGAATGGTGACATACCAAGTGTCCCGATAACCACACTGGCAGGCATCGCAAGTCTCACTGACTGTTAGTATTGAACCAAGTTATCTTTATAATTTTAAATAGATGTTGTGTTACTACAGTAGGAAGGTTTGTATCAGAGAGAGAGAGAGAGAGAGAGAGAGAGAGAGAGAGAGAATGGACTCAGCATTTTATAGAGCTGAGAGTCAGTTTTTACAGTCACTTTTTTCCCTTATTGTTTGTATTGTTAAGGCATTAATTCTTTTTTGTTTTATTTACAATATTTATCTTTGATTTCCATTGTTAATTTTTTCTCACTGTTAATGAAATTTGCACAGGTACAATGTCAGCAAATTTTAAAATTTATTGCAGTGTTGCCAGAGATGCCTCTACCATCACCCCTTCCACAGACTTTGAGCAACAAATCATTGCTGTTCCATCCACGTGTGGCAGAGGAAGCGCAAATACTCCTGAGTGTTAGAGACGAGGCTTTAGTACCACAACTGATCCAGTCATTGTCTCAGACTTCATCAGATCACATGTTTGTAATCATTTCTGTACTCTTGCATGCATTTTTTGATTTATTCTAGTTATTGTGTGTGTGTGTGTGTGTGTGTGTGTGTGTGTGTGTGTGTGTGTGTGTGTGTGTGTGTGTGTGTGGTTTTTTTTCTCCTCAGACAAGCCAGTAACATTTCATTGCCAATATTGCCTGGAGTTGAAGCTATTAATTTACATTCAGCAAAAACTCCTAGTGTCACAAATTAAGTACTGTCATAATGTATATGATGTAAAAACTGATTGGAAGCATTTAATCTTCTGATGTGTATCTTACAGTTGGAAGTTGTTTCAGTATGATAGCTAATATTGATTCAACCTATTCTTGATTGACCTTGCTGTCGTAGGTTATTTTTTAAGTATAAATTAGTAAACACTTGTTGAAATCTCTGAGAGCTTAGTTTTAGGTACTTGAAATTATTTATATTAAGAATGTGCATATTTTGTCTAAAATTAATAATTTTATTGTACAGAGAGCTGAAAGACCATTATGCATGTTCAGAAACTCCACTTGACCAGCAACAAAATATTCCAGAGCTGCTGAGAGCAATTCTTCAGAGGAATCCGAATGTTTTCAAGGGACCACGTGGTTAGTATATGATGACAGTTTATCATCCCTCTTTGCCATCTCCCTACACGTGATGATAGAGAATGCACTTCTATTATCTCTGAACTAGAGCTGGCACAGTGCTTATTACATATAATCTCTGATTCTTTTCATTAACTCAAACTTGCACGCCGTCTCTAACAACCTCATGTCAACAGGATTTTGAACTGTAATCTTGACTTAATCCTTCTTTCCTTCTCCTCACAACTGGTACATCTCTCTAATCCCAGGGCTTGAGTAACCTGCCCTTTTTTTATCTCCAAAAAGGAATGTTTGGGCCTGAAAGCAAGGTGGAGTATTTTCTTCTTTAAGTATGTTGCATTAGGAATTATGCCTCTTGTAGATAAGTACTGGCCAGCCTTGCTGTCTCTCTCTAATTTTAACAGTCATTGTGGTTACTTCTGTAGACTTCCAGTTTTAAAGATTTTTTTATACTTGTAAAATAAGTTTGTTGTTTTGCCAGGCTCTGTCAGTTCATCACTATGTGAAGAAATCAAACCTTTAAAATGGAAACCTATCTTTATTAGTTAAAAATGGTGCAGAGTAGTGACAGGCAAAACATACATAGCTGAAACTTATTGGCCATCTAAAACTGTGTCCTGGACCATGATTCAAACATTGGACGTCTGCCTTTTGTGGGCAAGTGCTCTACCAACTGAGCTACCAAAGCATGACTGAAGACCTGTCCGGACAGCTATACGTCCACCAGTACCTCATCTCCTACCTTTCAGACTGAGCTGTTGGCAGAATTAAAGCTGTGAGGATGGGTTGTGAGTTGTGGTTGGGCAGCTCAGTTGGTAGAGCACTTGTGTGCAAAAGGCAAAGGTCCAGGGTTCGAGTCCTGGTCCAGCACACAGTTTTAATCTGCCAAGAAGTTTCATTTGAGGGCACATTCCACTGCAAGGTGAAATATTGATTATGTACGGCGTGATTATAATTCAACTTAAACTTTCAAACCGCTGTAGAAATAACACCATTGGTCAGAATGACATCAAACTTCAATGGAATATTATCGGAGAAGGGGGAAACGTATGGAAGAAGAAAAATAAATAGGCAAAAAATGTAGCCATTTAATAGAGGTAAACTACAAATGACAAATGAATCATACAACAATGCTTAAGGTGTACATTTGATGTTAAACAAACTGTACTACTCGGTATGCATGGGTGTATGGGTGTGATACTGCTGGTTACTTAAGCCCACCATGACAAGGTCATATTATACCGGATGGGAAAAATCGGTTTTTAATTTTCCTGATGCCAAAAACCGCATAAAAACATCACACAAAATCAAATTGGATTATTAATTTCCATGTGACTGGTGCAAAACATTTTTAGTTTGCTGTCCACCGTTTTCTGCAACAAGTTGAAATGGAGAAACAGCACATTCCACAACTGATCGAAGTGTTTCCGGGGTCATGTTCAGACTGTGTTTCGCAATGCATGCCTTGAATGCAGCTAAGGTTGCTATCAGAACAGTGAACACATCATCTTCCAGATAGCCCCACAGCCAGAACTCACACGGATTAAGATCAAGTGATTGGGATGACCACGCTGTAGGGAAATGGTGGCTGATAATTCTAGCATTTCCGAAGTGGCACTACAGCAGCTGCTTAACTGCATTTGCAATGTGTGGAGGTGTACCACCGTGCATCAAAATGATCCCATCCACTCATCCATGCTGTTGGAGAGCTGGAATGACACTGTTGTGGTAAAGACACTCGTAGCGCTTACCAGCGACAGTACAGGTAACAAAACCGGAAGCACCTGTATCTTTGAAAAAAATATAGCCTTGTGATAAATGATGTAAACCTGGACTACACAGTAACCTTTTCAGGATGAAGTGGTCGTGGTTGACTTGCATGTGGATTTTCAGTTGCCCGTATTTGACAATTCTGTGTATTGACATATACTGTAAGGTGGAAGTCGGCTTCGTCTATCCACAAAATCCTCCATGGCCAATCATTGTCCACTTCCATGTGAACAAGAAATCCTAAAGCATAGTTCTCTCTTGCTGGCAGGTCAACATGAAGCTGCTCGTACACATGGGTAATTTTGAATGGATACAAAGAAGGATGTTTTGCAGGATTTTATGCACCATGGTCATGGGTATGTCCAGTGTTTGGGCAATTCTTCATCCACTACACGTTTGCATACCTCCACCACCACTTGTCTTCTCCTGCATTGCTATGGCCACTGATTCCACTGATATCGAGTTGATTCATTTTTTCCCTCTACCAGGTTGCACACCAAAAGAACCCGTATTTTTGAATTTCCAAATCATTTTCTCGAGACCCACAGCAGTCACCGGACCAGCACCTTTTTTCAAACCCTTCAGTGTCCAGAACTTCTGCAGGGTGACATGCGCCGTCATCATTCTTGTAATACAGCTTTACAAGAAGAGCACTATCTTGTATTGAGACTGTCATGGCAGATGCGGAAGGAAGAAAAGATGTGTACCTGGCGTGTTTGTACCAATTTCAATGGGTCGTGTGCATGACAGGTGTTTCCAGTTACATATTCTGACACATACATCACCATCTATTGATTATTTTTTACACTATTTTTTTTTCTTCTGCCATACATTTTCCCCCTTTTCTGATAATATTATCTTGCCATTTGACGTCATTCTGACCAGTGGTGTTATTTCTACAGCATTTTGAAAGTTTAACTTTAATTATAATCACCCTATATAATTGACTTCCTGATATTTTTATATATGTATGGCACCCATCAGATACCTGCCAATCTTTTGAGTATATGCTTGTCTATAATCAACTATTTTGAGACTTGGTCATAAAAGGTTTTGTTACAGAGAGAGTATGAAGTGTTGGGCTTGTAGTTTACCGGCTCACCATTTGAATTCTGTTTTTGGGTTTAATATTTCTACAGCTAGCACACATTTTAGTTGAAAAACATGTTAGGCTGACAAGAGAATCGATAAGTTCCAATTGTTGGTAGTTCACTTCAGTTGTTAGTGCCATTTTTTCAAAAAAATCTGTGTAGTTGTTCTGTGGCATGTTTTACAAGTTTCGTTAAAGCAATTCACATCTGAAGCTTCTTTCAGATTACGTTTGTGTATTTTCCGTATCACCACGTATCCAAATTTTAGACCACTGTGAATTAGTTGTTCTAATTTCATATTGATCTATAACAACAAATCATTTGACATTTAAGAGAGAAACTTTTCCTCTTTCAGCTAACTCCCCAAGACAGCCTCATTGGTCAGCATACAACTCGAGCTACACTCAAGTTGGACAGCTGAATCAACTAGGCCAGGTGGGCCAAGTGGGTCAAGTTGGCCAGGTGGGCCAAGTGGGTCAAGTTGGCCAGGTGGGTCAAGTTGGTCAAGTTGGCCAGGTGAGCCAGGTAGTGCAAGTTAATCAAGGAGTCTCACTCAGTCAGGTAGGCCCAGTAGGACATGTTGGACAACTGGGCCATGTACCAACAGCTTCAGTGAGTCATGTACCAGTAGCACATGTTGTGCCTGTTGGTCATATTGGGCATGTCGGGTCAGTTGGTCAAGTAGGACCAGTGGGACAGGTAGGGTCTGTTGGTCAGGTGGGATCTGTCAGTCAGGTAGGTTCTGTGGGACAGGTAGGGTCTGTTGGATCTGTAGCACAGGTGGGAGCTGTAGGGCAGGTAGGATCTCTTGGACAAGTTGGATCTGTGAGTCAGGTTGGACCTCTGGGGCAGGTCGGGTCTTTGGGACAGGTTGGACCTGTTAGTCAGGTTGGTACAATAACCCAGATGAGCTCAGTGGGGCATATGAGTCAAGCCAGCCATTCAGGTTCTGTACAGCACGTAGGCCCAGTCGGTCATGTAGGCCAAATGGGCTCAGTGGTACAAGTGGGACATGTGGGACATATGGGACAAGTTGGGCCAATCGGTGGACAGGTTGGTCCAGTAGGTCACATGGGAACTATTGGTCCTGCGACTCATGTGGGATCGGTTGGCCAGTCGTCATCTCAACTCGGCCCTTCTGTTCAGCTCGGTCCCTCTGGAATGGGCCAAGTGAGCAGAGTGTCACCGTCCCCGTCGACATCAAACTACGGGCAGGCATCGGCGTCCCCAGCACCGTCCTATGTGACACGACATGTGGCACAGACGAATGCTGCACTTTCCGCTGCACGTCTCAATGTCCCATCAGACGGACGCCTCAATGTCCCACCTGATGGACAAACTCGTCTAATGGCACCCGCACCACCGCAGAGGCCTTCAGTCATCACCGAGCAACCCCGAGTGGTTGCTCACAATGGTGGTGATGCTTGTGCATTTTACAGTAGTGGTAGACAGCAGACTGTGGTACACAGTGGAGGTGGAAGTGAAGTGATTAATCGTGAGTGTGATGTTCGAAACATCAGAGATGATAGGAAACAGGAATTTTCTATGAATGCGAGTAGTAGTGGAGTGACCACAAGGCATATGAAGAACAGTAGTAATGCTAATGTCAGTGGAAATGTCAATGTCAATTGTGCTACAGGTGGCATTTCAAACACGGGAACAAATGTCGCTGCAAATGCAAATGTGAATACAAGTAAAAGTGGAAGTGGTAATGTCGGTATCCGTGCCATTGCGAGTACCAGCACAAGTTCAGCTGTGACCACAAGCATCGGGACTAATGCAGCACTACCTCAAGCACTTTCGAGACGGATGCCAGATAGTGCACCTATGTCAAGTATACCGAGAACGCAGTCTACAAATCTCTCAGGTAAGTCCAACAAAACACTAGAATTACATTCTCCTAGATATATTTATTTGTTTTGTGGGTAGAGGAGTAGTGTAGTACAGTAATTTATTCTTCTGAGAATAATTTTTTACAGTGATATAGGATTGGTCAATGTAATAAAAAAATAAAACCATGTATGTCATAGAAAAATCGGTATAGTATGCAGGAAATCAGCTTTGAGTGCAAATGCAGAAGTCCTGCATTTCCTCCTTGAGCAAGATTGTAATGAAGTTAATTTTCTGCTGTCTTCCTTCGATCTGGTATGAAGTGTTGCTTGTGTATGTATGTCGAGTGGATGAATGTGATGAGTGCTTTTACAATATAGGGCTGTGTCTGTTATGAATGAATAGAAGATGTGGGGTGTAACCCCATACTGACAAATAGTTGGTACTCCTTTACAGTGGGTACTACTTTAATAATAACATTAAGAACATTGCCGAACTTAAGATCATCATCTGACCGATGGTTCACCCCTGGCAGTGTCATGTGCTCTCGCTTAGTGAGACACTGTGAAGAGGTTGGAGTTAAACATAGGATATTAGCGGAAGCTTTTTTTATTATATATATATATATATATATATATATATATATATATATATATATATATATATATATATATATATATTATCAGGAACTGTTCACTAGCGCCTTTCCTACCTCCCCTTTGCCAGACAAGTAATTCCAGTTGTAATTTCTTTCACCACCAGGATTCAAACCAGCCATCTCAAAGTCGAGCCCCCACTGCATGGGGTTGTATTAGTAATTTGAGCTATGGAGGTGAGAAAGTGATATACACAGATATATACTACATTAACAAAGGAAGTGTAGCACCCAGAGGGGACTTGGGGAAACAAAACGAAACTTCACAGGTTGAGAGGGTATGTGATTTTACTTCAGCAGTTTCAAAATTGAGTCAAATTTACAAAGAATTTGGCAGTATGAGCCTACTTATCAGTATGACATTGCACTCCCTCTGACCTCGAGGCAAGTACAGATATGGTTAGGAAGGGTGTCATAAAGCTGTTGTATCCTTTCCTGAGACAAGCTGAACCACAATTGTTGTAACTGTATGAACATTGTATCTGTTCTTTCAGACATGCCTGAAAGAATAGATACCATTGGTTATCTTGCAGTTCCTGAAGAATGAAATCCAGACCATTAGCTGCTTACAGGTGTTGATAAATATCAACGGGGACAGTTGAAAATGTGTGCCTCGACCGGGCCTCAAACCGGGATCTCCTGCTTACTTGGCAGACACACTATCCAACTGAGCCATTGACGGCACAGAGGATAGTGTGACTGCAGGACTCTTCTTGGGCACGCCCACTGTGGGACCCACATTTCCAACTTACTGACCACAAACCACATTTGTAGTGCCCTTGCCCACTATACTTATTACTCGCGACATTCAATCTACAGATTCCCGTAAGAGTGTGAGCAATATGCATGCATCCACACTGAAGAAGATCATAGGCTGGTAAACCTTTACCTATATGAAGATGGTATCTGTTCTTTTGGACATGCCCGAAAGAACAGATACGCTATGTGATCAAAAGTATCTGGACACCCCAAAAATGTACTTTTTTCATATTAGGTGCATTGCGCTGCCACCTACTGCCAGGTACTCCATATCAGCAAACTCAGTAGTCATTAGACATTGTGAGAACGCAGAATGGGGTGCTCCGCAGAACTCACGGACTTCGAAAGTGGTCAGGAGATGTGTGTCCTTTCTGTCAAATGTCTGTACCCGAGATTTCTACACTCATAAACATCACTAGGTCCACTGGTTCTGGTGTGATAGTGAAGTGGAAACATGAAGGGACACGTACAGAACAAAAGTGTGCAGGTTGACCTCGTCTGTTGACTGATGGGACCGCCAACATTTGGAGTGTCGTAATGTGTAATAGGTAGACATCTATCCAGACCATTATACAGGAATTCTAAACTGTATCAGGATCCACTGCAAGTGCTATGACAGTCAGGTGGGGGTGAGAATACTTGGATTTCATAGTCGTGTGGCTATTCGTAAGCCACTTGTTACCCTGGTAAATGCCAAACAACGCCTTGCTTGGTGTAAAGAGTGTAAACATTGGACAATTGAACAGCAGAAAAATGTTGTGTGGAGTGACGAATCATGGTACAGAAGGGTGTGGTTATGGCAAATGCCTGGTGAATGTCATTTGCCAGCGTGTGTAGTGCCAACAGTAAAATTCTGAGGTGGTGGTGTTATGGTGTGGTTGTGTCTTTCATGGAGGGGGCTTGCACCCTTTGTTGTTTTGTGTGACACTATCACAGCACAGACCTACATCGATGTTTTAAGCACCTTCTTGCTTCCCAGTGTTGAAGAGCAATTCGGGGATGGCGATTGCTTCTTTCAACACGATTGAGCACCTGTTCATAACGCACAGCCTATGGCGGAGTGGTTACACCACGATAACGTCCCTGTAATGGACTGGCCTGTACAGAGTCCTGACCTGAATCCTATAGAACACCTATGGGATGTTTTGCAATGCCGAGTTCGTGCCAGGCCTCACCGACTGACGTTGATATCTCTCCTCAGTGCAGCACTCCGTGAAGAATGGGCTGCTATTATCCAAGAAACCTTCTAGCACCTAACTGAATGCATGCCTGCGGGAGTGGAAGCTGTCATCAAGGCTAAGGTTGAGTGAACACCATTGGAGTTGCAGGATTACCGATGGAGGGTGCCATGAACTTGTAATTCATTTTTGGCCAGGTGTCCAGATACTTTTGATCACATAGTGTAACCTCTTCATGTAGATAAGGCTTACTGGCCAATGATCTTCAGTGCGGATGCACTCAGATTGCTCACACTCTTACGGGAATTGGTAGATTGACTGCTGAGAGTAATGAGTATATTGGGCAGGGGCACTACAAATGTAGTGTGTGGACAGTAAGTTGGAAATGTGGGTCTCACGAGGAGTATGTCAGAGATACGTCCCTGCTGTCCCACTAACCTCTGTGTCCTTGATGGCTCAGTTGGATAGAGCATCTGCCATGTAAGCAGGAGATCCCAGTTTGAGTCTCGGTAGAGGCACACATTTTCAACTGTCCCTGTTGATATTTATCAATGCCTGTAAGCAGCTAATGATAATCATTGTAATTTCATTGTTGTGACTGGTCCTTGATATCCTCAATAGTGGCACTGGGACAGAACTGACGTCTGAGCTGGTCCTCGCATGTTCAATTGGAGACCGGTTTTGGGATCTTGCTGGCCATGATTGTATCTCAACATCACACAGACATTTCACAGGGACATATGCTGTGTGTACATGGACATTGCTCTGTTAAAAAATAGCACCATGATAATGTTGCACGAGAGATGGCACACGAGGCTGCAGGATGTCTGTGACATACCGCTGTTCAGTGAGAATCCCCTCACTCACTACCATCTGTCATGTGAAGTAGCACCTGATGGCTCCCCACACTGTAATGTCAGGAGTAACACCACTGTGCCTCTCCAAAATGTTGGAAGAATGTGTCTTCTCCCCAGGTTGTCGCCATACTCACCAATGACATTGATCTGGGGTAGTGCAGAATTGCAGTTTATTGTTGATCACAATGTGATGACCTTAGTCAGATGTCCATGCTTCCACGCCACGACATCATTCTAAATGCAGCTGTTTGTTGTTGTGTTAATGGCAGCCTATGTGTGGGATGGTAATTCCATACTTCAGCTGCTGCCAGTCTCTTACCAATAGTGCAGAATGACAGAATGTTGCAGTGAATGTATTAACTGTACTCAGATGGCACATGGAGATATGAAACAGTCACGATGTGCTTAGCACACGATATGGCAATCCTCCCATTTGGAGGTCAGACGTGGACGACTGAAACCTTGCCAAAGAGTATATCTGTCCTCCAAAACCAGACCAATGTCACAGTCTAATGGCCTGTAAATGTATATACAGTATGAGTTGACCAGCCAGCCAAATGAGACCTCATTCAAAATTTGTGTGTTGCAGATAACACTGTCTCACATGAGTGGGTGGCATCTCTGTAGTATCCTTCAGTCATCACTCAGCATCTGATGCTGATCATGCCCCTTATATCCCCTACCAGGTGGGGTAACAGCACTAAACGCTAACAACATTAATGCACTCTGAAGGCTGTTCTACGGGTTAGAGAGAGTTGCAACTCTTAATTGTTTACACACCCGCCAACAGTGTGATTTACTATTTTTGTCAGACTGTATATAAATACAGACATATGTGTTTATCAAAAACAGGACAGTTAGTCAACTGTGGTCTTGCTGGAGAAACCACTGTGATATATGTGTGAAATGAATGCTAAGGATGACCAATGGAGCCAAAATTACCACATAGGACATTGTAGCCAGTATGGCAATTTGTGACCACTGGAACCTCATGGAATTGTCAGGTCAACTCTTTGCCAAATGTTTTAAACTAATGTGATAGAAAAAGTGTATCGTTCTATGATACCAGGAAGTACACCAGAAACAGTTCACCTTACAAGTGACATTCTAATCTTGGGAAAACAAACAAATTTTCCAGGGGTCATGATTTAACTGGTGTTCACATCATGGTTTTTCTAGTTTCTATAAGAAATTAGCTGTTCATTGGACCCAGTATTTGATTTTTGACATATCTACTAATTCAGAAGTAAACTTTAAAGTATTTATCTCACCTAAACCCATAAGGAGAATCACAGTGGTCTGGAGCACTTAATGACAGTATTTTAAACTTAATTTCAGTTGTTTTAGGTTAATTGAAATGTAATTTTTTTCAGAGTAGTACTGCATTATTACTTGATTCTAGCTGTTTACCTGTGTACTTCCATGTTGTGCTATGTAAAGGAGCAGAGTTGACTCTCAGTACATCCCCTGTACATGTTGTGGAGGAGGAAGGAGATTAAAGTTGACTTCCTCCACTGCAAAATACATATCTCTGAAATGGATAAAATGAGGTCTGGACATTATAAGGGTGGCATGAACTGCTAGAGATTTTAATGTTAAAAATTCCCTGATTGTAGTTATAACTTATTTTTATAATGGATACATGTTTTAGCAGTATTTACTACCTCCCACTGAAAATTTTACGTTAACCCTGGAGATATTTGGCTGTAGGTACATGTGTTTTCAGATACTAGAAAATGTGTTTTAATATCTTACTAAAGTATTCTCACTTCCACATCACCTTGTACACAGTGATTTGCATTGATCAGTCAGAATAAATATTATGGCCACTGCTCTACCTTTGGGATTGGCATGCTTAAGTCACTGTGGAGAGATCTCGGTAATTGTTGCCAAAAATCTAGATACATCATATACAGAGGTCTTGAAAAGATACTCTGTTAATTGACTTTCACAAAGAACTAATTCTGCTGTCTTTTATGTATGAGGACCAAACACCCATCACAAGAAGACCATGGAATGGTTCCATTCAAAAGTAATCACCACATACATTGAGACACACATCCCACTGGGAGACAAGATGATAAATTTCTCTTTTCTTGAACATGATTGACCACTGACACATCCACAACCTCACCCCCTATTGCCCTTCCTTATCCAACTGAAACCAACGTCCACACATGTCTTTCTTCAGGTCATCAAACATGTGTAAGGAGGGTGTTGCAGTGTTTCCCAACCAAACTGCTGCAGTGTACCCTTTATCCAGTTGGCAGTGAGAGGCAGATGTCATCATGCGACAGTATGATTCTGTCCAACAGCCAAAGAGCAAACTGCAAAGCCAACAGTGAAGACATCCCACATCTCCCTCACCAAAGAAATTCTAAACTGTTAACACAAGTTCTGGTAAGGTCATGGTGACCACCTCCTTTTGACTGCAGGTCTCCCTGCTAATAGAGTTCCTTGAGCATGGAAGTGCAACAATATTCTGTGCCATGTAACATGCCATTGAGTCATAACACCCAAGAATACTGTCAGACAGATTCATCCTTTTACACGAAGACACCTGCTGCCACACTGACAATTGGACAAAGGCTATGCTTCAGCGATTTGGTTTGGTAAACTGCAACATCTTCCCTACAGCCAAGATCCTTCACCATATTATTTCACATCTTTGATGACCTGAAGAAAGACATACAAGAAATACATGTATTTTACGAAGAGTACTCTATGGCATTGGCTCCTTACCTACTTGTATTTATTGTGAATCTCTTGCCCAGCACAAATCCCAAGCTACTAGAAAAAGGTGCAGGTGACTCCAGTGTATAAGAAGGGTAAAAGAACGGATCTGCAAAATTACAGACCAATATAATTCTGTTTGCTGTACAATTTTTGAACGTGTTCTCAAATAAATATACATTCTTGAGACTGAGAAGCTTATGACCATGAATCAGCGTGGTTTTATAAAGCATCGCTCATGTGAAACTCTTTCACTTTTCTCGCATGATATACTGCAAACTATGAACGAATGGCAACAGGTAGATTCCATATTTCTAGATTTCTGGAAAGCATTTGACATAGTGACCCACTGAAGAATGTTAATGAAGGTATGAGCATATGGAATAAGTTCACAGATATGTGATTGTCTAGAAGACTTTTTAAATAATAGAACCCAGTATGATTTCCTTGGCGAGTGTTCATCAGAGACAAGGATATTGTCAGGAGTGCCCCAGGGACGTATGATAGGACCGCTGTTGTTCTCTGTATACATAAATAATTTGGCAGACAGGGTGTCAGGAACATGTGGTCATTTGCTGCTGATTCCATGGTGTATGGTAAGGTGTTGAAGTTGAGTGACTCTAGGTAGAGCAAGATGACTTAAATATGCAGTTGGTGTGCTTGTCCTAAATGTGGAAAAAAGTAAGTTAATGCAGATGAGTAGAAAGATCAAACCTTTACTGTCCGGTTACAGTATTACAAGTGTCCTGCCTGACACAGCCAAGTCATTTACATATCTGCGCATAACATTGCAAAGCGATATGAGAGGGAATAAGCACGTGAGAACTGTGTTGGGGAAGGTGAACAGTTGACTTCAGTTTGTTGGGAGAATTTTGGAAAGAATCCTTTACCTGTAAAGGCGACAGCATACAGGGCACTGGTAAGACCTATTCTTGAGTACAAGGCTGGACTGAAGGAAGACATTGAAGCCATTGAAGCCATTGAGAATCGGGCTGCTAGATTTGTTACCAGTGGGTTCAAACAACGTATAAGTGTTACAGAAATGCTTCGGGAACTCAAATAGGAATTCCTGGAGGAAAGGTGGTGATCTTTTTGAGAAATATTATTGAGAAAATGTAGAAAACAAGCATTTGAATCTGACTGCTGAACGATTCTGCTGCCACCAACATACATTGCGCATAAGGAACATGGAGGTAAGATACAAGAAATAAGGCCTCATATGGAGGCATATAGATAGTCGTTTTTCCCTAGATCTGTTTGCAAGTGGAACAGGAAAAGAAATGAATAGTAATGGTACAGAATGCCCTCTACCTCGCACCATGCGGTGGACTGCGGAGTATCGATGTAGAGGTAGCTGTAAGTTTCAATCTGACAAGGAAGTGCAAGAGTGGGTGCCACTAATCACATTCTATGAAACAGGAATTGATAATCTCTTCTTCCAATGGGATAAATGTCATAGCATGAGTGGTGATAACTTTTTAATAGAACCATTCCATGGACCTATTATGATGGGTGTTTGGTTTTCATTTGACTCCTCTTGTACAAAAAGCATTACAAATTATACTGAAGCATCTAGGGAATGATCTAGCTTTGGATTCTCATCTGTGATTTGAGACTGTGGAGGTACAAGGCTTATACATTCTCTGAAACAGAGTAGATGGCAGTTTACGCACAGAAGAAAGTAGTTTTACGTACTGCAGGTAACCAAAATGTTCCGTAGCAAGCGGTTTGCAACATAGTTGCAGAAGGTCTTATGATCTGAGCACCTCTATACTGATAATATGTTAAATTCTATCCTCCCTTCTTAATTGTGTTTGGTAAAATATTTTATTTATGGCAGTAAAGGTTATTGCACATTTTGAAATGTGTGTACAAATAGCTTCATCTAAATAAATGCGTCATGGAGTTCTTGCCACAACAGTCTCAAGATTTTGATTGCTTCATCCATTGTCATTGTCGGGAAATACTTCAGTAGTATGTTAGTTACTTAAGTTGGCCAAATTATGTTATGGAGTGTCCATACGCTACCAGAGGTAAATAAAGAATTCTGGTAGTGATGCTGGTTGTCTTAGTTACCCGACATTGTCAATTTAGAGACAGCGATCTTTTATTGCAATGATTGTTGATTTCTCTTTTTGGTAAAATCTTTCTTAGCAAAGAGCACATATCAGCAGCTTAGAAAGACAACCACACATCTCAAAAATAAAACAAAAATATTTTTATTTCATTATTAGGTAGAAAACCGCATACCTCAGGTATTAGTAAGCCAACAATTTGCACTCCAGTGAGGATAAAAAGAAAACAGATATATTGACAGTATTATTAAAAGGATAGATTCATACTCACTGTATAGTGGAGATGTTGAGTCTCAAGACAGGCACAAAAAGTCTGCTAAACAAGTAAACTTTTGGCCTGTGTGTGTGTGTGTGTGTGTGTGTGTGTGTGTGTGTGTGTGTGTGTGTGTGTGCCTTCATTTCAGGAGGAGGCCTTTTGACTGAAGCTTATTTGTTTAATAGTCTTTTGGTTGTGCCTGTCTGCGACTCAACATCTCCACTATATGGTGAGTGGCAATCTGTCCTTTTCACAATATTGTTAGTATTCCATCCTAGATTTTCCATTGTTTGAAACTACATATACTTTTAGGCAACCATACTAAGTGAGAAAATCATATATAACTTTTCTGGGGTATTGGTTTTTATTATAAACTGACAATATGAGAAAATACATAACTAGGTTCCACCATTTCTGGTTGTCTTCAGATCTGAAAGAATTGGAAATGGAGGGTTACAAGACACAAACTACATTCAACATTAATGGTATTTGGTTCAATACATAAGTTGTTCTACAATATAATGTAAAAAATGCAGATGATGAATACATACACACATAATCTTTACATGTTTACATGTTCTCTAATGCCCACTTAGGTTTACTATTTTTATATATATATATATATATATTGGCATAGGTTTTGTCTTACCTGATAACTGTGTAAGGCAGAGCTTCACATTATGTAAATTTTTACTGTTGTAGGGGCATACTATGTTGGTCTTTCTTGTTTCAGATTTCACACGTTAGCTGCATCATGGCAATTGTCACTACCTATTTTTGTTTATCATTTTATGTCTGTGACATAGCTTCTTCATGACGATCACATATAGCGGTCGTCTTTATGACTTTAAGCCGATCCTTGCTAAAGTGATTTCGTTGTTCTGTACACATGTAAAATCTGTGTAGAACATATCTGTATAAATTATTACACTGTTAGGCCTTCTGAACTAATAAAAACGTTCTACAACAGTGTGGCATCTACAAGAAACTCTATATTTAGAGCTTCAAGGTGTAACTATATGTCCCCTATTATATTACTCAAAATTTTGTGTACTGTGCTGCCACCATCTGGCACTTTCTTTATCTATGTTCCTGGCCATTTAGCATTTGTCAGTCTGTTTATGATCATCTCACAGAAGCTTTGTCGCTGTCACCAGAGAGCATGGCTATTTTCTGTGTTACTTTGAATGCATAAGAACAGTTCTTGTCTATACTTAAACAAGCAGAAGTTCAAAGGTATGCATATAATCTAATGTTTTTCATGTATCTTTTCTGATATTATCTTGTTATTTATGGCCTATTTACATTTACATTATGAAGCTTGTGTTGAATTTTATGTCATTTTATGACAGCTGATGTATATACTTCACGGTTGACATTCCCTTGCATAGTTAACAGCCATTTGACAATGTGTCCACTTAACTTGCACAGCTTTTTATATTCTGGTATGCACTATTCCATAATTTTGTTAAAATCTATTGTAAATACCATTAATATTAATATTGTATGTATTTCCTATCTTGTAACCCTGCATTTCAGTAGCTTTCAAATCTGTATGAGCAGAAACCGAATAAAATAGTTATGTATCTTCCTATATGTGGTCTGGGCTAATAAAGATTTTACAAAAAATGAACATTCACTGATGCTGCTTTTGTTAGTGGTGGATGACGCACATGTTTCTCTGTTGCCTTTCTTCATCAGGCACCTGTTTCCATGCACAGATAAGACATGAAAATGGGCACTCAGTGCTGAAAGGCAACAGAGTCATAAGTGACTCACCTTCCATCTAACGAATTCAGCATTGCTACCACTTTTCTTCCTCCACAGACATTGATGCAATCTCTGGTAGATAGGAGATAGCATATGGACTTCTATAACTCTATAACTCTGTGATGTCTTCAGGAAGTTGTCAAAAGTGCCCCCACCTCTCTCTCTCTCTCTCTCTCTCTCTCTCTCTCTCTCTCTCTCTCTCTCTCTCTCTGTGTGTGTGTGTGTGTGTGTGTGTGTGTGTGTGTGTGTGTGTGTGTGTGTGTGTGTGTGTGCGTGTGTGGGAGAAAGAGAGAGAGACCGACCTTGTTTAAATTTCAGCTATTTATTCACTGTGTTTGGTGTGGAACTAATTTATTCTGTGTGATGTTTTTGATGGATAAATGGCACTAGGTTATGCTTACTCAAATATTACAGGTTCTTCTCCTGCACAAGCAAGTGTAGCTCCCCCTGCCCCTGAAAAAGATGAATCAAGATTACTTGGAGCGAAGGACAAGAAGGTGAACACACTTGCTCCTGCTCCTGCACCTGCTTCTGCCCCGTCAGATACCAGACTGCCCGTAGTGCGACTAAATAGGCTCTCAGAAGAGGTAATTTGAAATATTTCATTTTTTACCCCAAAAAATGTGTAGTCTTATGTGAATATATATAAAAGTGTGTAAGTGTGTGTGTGTGTGTGTGTGTGTGTGTGTGTGTGTGTTTTCAGTACAAGGCACATCTTTTGTTTGAAAATGTTTAAGAACCGTTTGATTTAATAAAATGCCACAGCACTGATGTATTTAAGTGACTTGTATAAAATATATCTACTATTTCTACCTAAGTAAACTTGATATTTTGGACCATAGTTTTGGCTACATGTAACAAAAAAATTTTTGAAGTTGTTCCTGGATATATTCAGAGTATTTTGGCATAAGGGACCTCTGATCTCCAGTGGCTTGTTACAAAGTAATTGAACACTGCTAGAAAAAAATTAGGGCACCTGGAAAAATGATGTTGATTTCGATCTGATGATGACATATGCCACTTGGGGATAGTAGATATGCTAATAATTGTTTTATCATCATCCACCAACAGATAGCACAGTCGATAGCTACCTTTTAATAGGGAATGTTCACAGCCAGCAAGCTTAGCAAGCTCAGTGTGTGGTGCAGGTGTGAAGCAAGCAGGCAACCATGCCACAGAGACACACTTGTGCTTCCTACAGCCTAATGTGCAAGTCTGGAAGAGGTCAAATTTTGGCCTACAACTACCACAGCACAGATAAGAGGGCTTATGAGCCCAGACGAGTCAACACAGACTGTTATGAACCAGGTATTGGCGTTTGGACTGCGGACACACACACCTCTAGCCTGTCTTCCACTTCTGCCACAACATCAATGTGCATGGCTTGATTGGTACCATTGGAGGATCACTTGGAAGATGGAATGGCTGGCCATGGTCTTTGGTGATGAAAGTTGATTCTGCCTGCATGCAAGTGATACTCATTTGTGCGTACACAGTTGACCTGTTGAATTCTGTCTTGTGGAGTGTGATTGTCCAATGCACGCTGGCCCCAACCCAGGCCTTCTGGTCTGGGGTGCAATAAGCTATGACTCTTTCACGTTTGGTGTTTCTGGAGGGGACGCTAACCAGTTGTCGGTATGGAGTATGCTGTTAGACCCAATCTTTTGCCGTTCTTGCAACAGGAATGTGATGTGTGCCAACAGGTTAATGCTCCCCAGACACTCCCTGTGAAACTCAACTTACTTTGCAAGACGTGTAGCAGCTTCTCCGGCTAGAAAAATATCCAGACTTGCCTCCAGTCGAGCACATGTGGGATATGATAGGACAAGAAGTCACTTGTGTGACTCGTCAGCATACGACTCTTCCAGAACAACAGGAACAGGTTAAGCAGGCATGGCATAACAAATCCCAGGACAATATTCACCATCTGTATGATTGACTGGATGCTAGAGTCAGCACCTGCATTGCCGTGTGTGGAGGCTACACCATAGATGTTTCAGCATGGGTTGATACTTAGTACCTTGGAACCGCTTGTGCCACTGATCTGTAAATGTAATGATTTTCATGTAGTCCAGAGACGTTGTTGCTATAATAAATCTTGAATGAACTGGAAACCTCTATAAGTGTGGACTAATTTTATTTTTTTGCAGCAGTGTATTTTGTTTGCATTCTTGCTCATTTGTTTCTGTATCTGTATGGCATCGAAAATACCTACACAAAATTTGTTCATTCATTTGCAGTTCTTGATGCTGATAGTAGTAATTTCCAATTTCCTCCTCACCCTCAGGCTTGCATTCAATAGTCCTCAGTTGTGTTTACGGTCTGTTTCACCAACTATGTTTGTTGCATGTCAACAGTAATACGCAGCAACATGGCTAAGTTTACTGGTGAAAAGTTGGCTGATGTGCACCTTGTGTATGGTTTCACAGAAAGCAATCAAAGAGCAGCATTATGGCATGATGACACTGTACCGAATTATTCCCACAGTGATGGCAAACACAGCACAGTACTGAATCTATACGTAGGGGCCAATTAGAAGCTGTATCCTTTCATGTTAGAATGGAAGATATTGACTGTGTTATATCATTGTTGTAAAGGTATTTTCATGGAAACAAAATTTAACTGAAGTTAAAAACTGAACAAATCATAGTCACAGTGTTACTATATAATGAGCCACCAGAGACTGCAAGTCCCATGTACCAATATCTATGGACACCGTCCAAAATTTGGTCGGTGGAGCTTGGATTCTTTGTGTATTATGTTAATAGTTGTTAAGATATGCCACCTAGCACAAGTATGTTCGCTCGACGCATGCCTTGTGGGATGTTTATAGGCAAGTGTTCGAGAACCTATTGTAGTTGCAGAAAGTGTTGTACACTTTATGGAGTCTGCCAATTTTGTTGTTGACGAGTTGCTTCCCCTCCCCCGCTGCACCTCCCCCTTCCCCCCCCTCTCTCCCCCCCTTTTTTTCTGATAATGTCTGCATTGCATGTGATGCTTCATTTAAAGCTCAGAACTACAGTATATCAATTGAAGGAACACAAATGAATTCCCATCACTCATGGGTTCCAGATTCACTAGATATAAAACCTTACAAAATTGGTCTGGCCTGTAATTCATCTTTAGCTCAGAAATAAAAAAAACCACCACTTCTTAACCTACAGAACTGGACAGATTTTGTGAAATGCCATAATTGACAACAGGGAGACAACTAGAGACAGAGCACTAAATTAATTGTAATGGGCTGTAGTAATAAACTGTTGGTAGTATGTTTCAGGAGCAATGCCCACATTCACATAAATGATTTGGGACTCGCAAAGAATTTCTTTGCTTGTATGTGGATATCTGGCACCTTCTACTTCTGTCATTTGTCAGTGACTTTCAGACTATATGCCATGACAAATTGCAATGTTTTTGTGTGTCAATTTTGGCCCAACATACTATTAGCTAAATATTAACAATGGTGTGGCTGATAGGTGTAATTTTAAATCTCAGTGGTTATCATTGAGGTATCTTCAAAGTTACAGAAATTTGAAGTGTGTGAAGGTTTAGTTCATTTTTTGTGAAATGACATAACATCATATTTACAGGGAATGATTTACCCATTTGATAAGAGGCTGAGATCTAAAATGCGAAGACTAACACAACAGGCATGAAATATTGGATTTCTCTTTGGTTATTAAGTATCATCTGTAGCACAATTGATGAAATTATTGCAGAAGCAACACCCATTAATGGCACTGAAACTTAACGGAAATTGTGGTACAAACATAACGATCATAAATAAACAACATATTTTCAAAGTTGTATTTAGTGAAATGAAAAGTAGTTCAGAACTTTCTGTGTAGGTATGAATATGACGAGAGAGTCATTTGTAGAATATAAACAATTGAAGGAGTAAAGGTAACAACTAACCAAATGGTTAAAGTGCTGAGACTCTAATAGGCCACTAAATGAGACTGAGAATGTGGCTAGCTTTTGGAAGAAAAGCTGCCAAAGATCTCGGCTTTGTTGACATGCCTAGGAATGTCTCGGCTGCTCAACTACGCTATGAATTGCTACCTTAACTCCTTAAATTATTTATATATGTACAAGCTTCTTTTATGCAGCATAAAGAGACAGTTGTTGATGTTTATTGTAAACAATTACTATTATATTTTTATCATTGCAGGACCAAGCTCTTATGCAAAGAAGCTTGAGAGCATTTGCAGAGAAGTCACCAACACTTGCAAAGAAATTAGGAGTCACTCCGAACAACAGACTTCGACAAAGAAACGTACAGCATATAGAGTCTGGATCGGAAAGTGACGACGAGCCAAAAAATAAATCAAAATATTTCAAAGCAAGAGAGAAGGAAAGAGAAATACAGAGGAGGAAAGGTGAGAAACAAAATTTTCTACAAATGGTGTAGAGAAAAAATATTTTCAGTTATCAAAGAGACATTTATTTTTCAAATAATATTCTGTATTGAAATATCACTGATTAGTATTATCTTGTTATTGGTAGCTATTATAATTTTCTTTTGTACACAGCACTAAAGTGGTATTGTGGTAAGTTTTACAGTGAAATGTTAAGATATTTAGAGGATTGCAGTACTCGGGTTTGATCTACCTAGTGGCAGTTGGAAAATGTTTTCTCTGTGATACAGAATGAATGTTTCACACAATTCTTGCCTTATTATGTTTGTCGATCGAGAGCTTTTGATGACTTACACTGTTATCACTGTCAGGAGATAAGATTTTAGTAGCCTGTTAGATACTTCAGTTTGGCAAATTAAGTTGTGGAGACATCACAAAGTCAAAGAACTTTCATATGCTACCAGAGGTTATGTTGATGTCTGTGGCTAAAGGACATTGGTAGAAATGCTAATTTCATTAGATGATGGAAGATGCAGTTGATTTCTCTGTTGCCTTAAAACATGAAGCACCCATTTACATGCACAACTAAGGGGTACCCACTGTCTGGGTTAAAGTTGTTGTTACACATTCCGATTTCTGTGTAGTAGATATGTGGCATAATATTTTTGTTTTATCAAATATGTTTGTTCATGAGAATGTGCTCACCAACATCAGATTTGTCTAAATCGCAGTATTTAATATGGTGTTGGTGTTCTGTGGGATGTTCTAAAATTGTTCTTATTGTGTGATCATGGCAACTGCTACCCCATTCACAAGGTATTTTACAAATTCCAGAAACACAGACTTTGAGGTTGTCATTTTGTGGGTGCAGTATGTATTTAATTTTCTTATGTGGTGAGAAAATGGGTTGAATACAGTGTCTGGCTAGGCCTCTGTCTAAAATTGTAGAGTTTTGACATGTGTTGAAGCAAAATCTATTGCAGTACCACTTCAATAGTGACCTCAAGGATGAAAACTCAATTGTGTAATAAATAATCTTTCAGTATACAGTGAATATGACATCCTTTAAAAACTTCTACATGACAATGAATAAAAACTGTGACAAGTTGACCATAATTTCATCTTGATTGAGTCTAATTTGTTTAATTAGATTCACAAACATTTGAGAGTTTTTAATGTGATGTTCATAGCAACTGACAATTGGTTTAAGTAACTTGGTTAGCTATTTCACTATGTTCACTATACTTTTGTTACCTGGCTACATGGAAATGAAGCTAATAGCCTTTTTTATTGATCATATGGATAGCTTGCCACCTACTATAAAGTTCACTGCAGAGATTGATGGAGAAAGCAAATTACCATTTTTAGACAGTCTACCAAAAGATCAGATGGGCAGCTAAGGCACTGTGTTTACCAAAAGCCAACACATGCTGGCCTATATCTCATACACAAAGCTTCCATCATGCAGCCCATAATAAATCTGTATAAATATGCTGATACACAGGGCTAAAACTGGCTCTGCCAAGAAACACACAGGTTTTGAGATCAGATACCTAAGAAAAATATTGCAGTAAAGCACCTATAGTGACTGGGATCTTGAGTTAGCCATCTCCAAGAAACAAAAACACAGAGCTACTTAATTATCAGATGATCAGTCCATGGTATTCCTTCCTTTCTTCAGAATTATGACAAATAAATAAAATAGTCAGATTCCTGTACAGACATTCCCTGAATTTCCAAGAAAATCGGAGAGATACTGCACTCAGCAAAAGACGTCATTGATCTCTCTCTTTCCCTGAAATTTATAAAATACCTTGTGAATGTGGTAACAGTTAAATTGGTCAGACAATAAGAAATAATTCAGAATGCCCTCCAGAGCCAGCTTAAATACCAAAATTTCGAAAATATTATCCCATGTGTCTGCTTACTGAGATTCTGTCATCAAATAAGCCACTGAAATCAGAATGTTAACTACTACTTCAACCTGGACAGTTACTGCACCCTTAGTGGCACATGATACCGGTTTCATGATGCTGAAAGGCAACACAGGAACCAATTAAAATTAAATCTTCCATCTCTGGTAGCATATGGGAGTTTAAAGTCTTTGTGATATCTCCATGACATAATTCAGCCAACTAAAGTACCTAGTGGCCTTATGTAATCAAATCTGATGACGACGATGATGATGGAGGAACAACTTGTTGAAAGCTGTGAAAAACTATGATCTCAAGTGTCAGCTGTGTCGCATTTGTAATCCTTGACAGTATACTACACAATCACACTAAAACAACATGAGACATTACATTTATGCAAAGGGGAACATTGTACTTGTATGGGTGTTCTACTAAATGCCATTTTTTGCACACAATGTACTTGAAGTGAAACTAGGAGTGGCACTTACAGATGTTTCTTTGATGTCATCATGATTAATTTTTTTAACTGTTCTATACAGTTATGTCTTCTGTGCAGTGAATGACAAGTCCAGTGCAAAGATATTAGTTTTCCCAAAGCTTCCTCAAGCAAACATTATTCATTCTTAATGTCACATTTTGTGGAGCTTTTGAATAATTTAGCTATAACCACAGCATTTTGATCCCATTGTATCTGCACTTCGGATTGGTAGACAGACCACACACACACACACACACACACACACACACACACACACACACACACACACACACACACACACACACACACACGACTCAACTCTTGCCATTGAAGTTCTGTGGAAACTGTCACTATCACACTGATTTAGATTGATTAGCTTTTTGTAGTTTCTCCTTTTTACACTGGATGATTGCCTAAAAAATTGTCCCACTTCAAAAGTGGAAAATCCTTAATCCTTTGATTTGCATCAACTATTTGATGAGAATTTCTTCCCTACTACTGGTATAATTCCATTCCATTTCATAGCTGGAAAATACACGGATAGTTTGGCTTTTAAGTTTTCAGCACTATATATTTTTTTTATAAACATGTATTTTCATATTAACGTGGTGATATAACATTATGCTCACTAGAAAGCTAGAATGTGTCTGATAGATTTATAGCAGGTTTTTGAAAGTGCCAAAACATTTCTGATGCAGAGACACTTTATTACCAGTCCCTCTGTTTCTCTTCCTTCGGCCTGTGACACCCCTTACTTTAATGACAAGAACAGAGGCACTAAGAACCTCATTCAAACTTAGTTCTTACACTTTAGTAGAAAATAAATGGATTCAAAGTGCTATGCTGCTGTTCCATTAAGTGCCAACACCTTTGCTGTGGGTAATGATACGGTTCTATCTTTACAGTACCTACCTTTCATGAAATGGAAAAAATGCTGTTAATATTGTTTTAACTTGGTTTTCCTTTTATTGTGAGTGAATCTCCAGAGAGAAATTTAGTTGGCTCTGCTTCACATTGATGTTTCTGAAAGGTTATAATAAAAATAAATGGAACAGTGTACTATTACTACTTACAACAAAGCCTTCCAAACAGTTTGTAATGAATAACTGCTAACACATCACATCCCCTTATGAATTAGGAGTAACTAAACTCTCCACTGATTATACTTTAAAAAACTCTGCTATATGTATTTACCCAAATTGTTGCTGTTTGTACATGATGACCATAATGGTACCATATAGAAAGTAACTCTGCCAAGCTTCCATAAATTTTGTGTGTCTTTTAGTTGGTATAATAATTACTGTCAATGTAATTTCACCTACTGGACATATATTATTTTTTATTTGAGTTGTCTGTGAGAGTGACTGCCCTACTTTACTTTCAGATAAAGAAGAAAGAAGGAAAGTTACATCATCATATGATGAAGATTATTGTCCAGGTAATGAGAATTCAAAGATTAAAGGCAGGAAACGCAACTGTGCAAACCACAAATCGGAAAATGTCGACTCAAGTACAGTTAATAATTCTGAAGGTAAATATTGCAATTTTGCTCTCTATTTTAAATACAGACTCAAACATTTATAAGTGGAGCAAGTAGTGAGTGCACATGAAGTTTTTGCATATTCTTATAATATGTAATATGATGATAAAAGTATGTTTTCCTGCCTGGCCCGTGTTATATTAAATTGAAAAGAGTAGAAATACAAGAACAAGAGATAATAGGAACTTACAGAAAGAAATTGTCATAAATAACTACACGTTTTTAATTGCAGCACCTATTAATGTCACACTACATTTATTTATATTTCAGAGGTTCCATTTACTCCAAAACCTAAACTGCGGAAGGTTGAGAGAAAGCTAGTGCCTGTGTTGGAAAAGTTGAGTGTTGAAGAGTTAATGGAAACAAATACCTACCAGAGATTCAATCGATCAATAGAACTGATATTTGAAAACACAGAAGATCTAGATTTAACCACAGATTTTGGTAAGTATTTTTTTTGTTGTAACATACATTGCATTCCTACTAGTGGTTGCAAGGTCCTAGAGTGGCACATAATCAACCATTACTAGGTTTGAAAACATGTCGGGTGCATCTCACATTGAATTAACCCAGTGGTAGTCAACATGGTCCCTACTGCCCATTAATGGGCCTTTCTGCTTCCATGGTGAGTGGTAGGTGATAAGAGTTTCAAAAAGATTTACATTAGCTATACACAAAATTTGATCATAAAGTATTTGGTAAGTAATTATTATTATATGGTAACATTATTACTAACAGAGATACAAAAGTGGGCTGTAGGCACAGGAACATACTCCCTCTTCAATACAGCCACTGCCTCATGTGCAATTGGTAATTAGTGTCTGTTGATGTGCTGCCCAGTTTGTTCACAGATTTTGAAATTGTAATTTTACATTACAAAGATTTGCAGCACATTCTGGTATGATACACAAGGTGTTTTGTGCTGATAGGTACATATTTGCCATTCTCCCTCAACTCTGAGACTTTGTATCAGTTTCAGTAGATAATCTGAGCCTGGAAGTGACAGAGTCAAAAGCTGTAATGGAAAAATCAGAAAACGAGCAAATTTACTATTGGGTAGCTAAGAATGGTAAAAACCAAAATGCACATTTAAAAAAAAAAAAAAAAAATTTCTCAGCAATTAGCACAAGGTCTTATGTTCAGCATAGTCTTTCAAAGTGACCTCTCCAAGCTACTGTGTGGGCATGACATCATTCCACAAACTTCTATTGTACCCATGCAAACAACCATAGTGTTGGTGCTAAAATCTTGAGTCGTCAGGTTGTGTCATATTCCTCTTCAAACTTTTAGCATGCTTGACAGTTCGTTCTCCATGCGGGGGTCTTCCTCAGAATTGTTCTGGTTTCCCCAGACAACTGAACATGCAACCTTGGTGTTGTTTGAACAATGTCACACATGGAAAAAAATTTTGACATTCAATCTCTACAGTGCACACAAGACTTTCCTCATGATCTGTTGGGTGGTAATCAAATAGGGTCCGAGCAGGGGAGTGTGCTGGCCCAGAAATAGAACCCCCCCTTTCTCCCCCCCTCCCCCCCCCCCCCCCCTCTCTCTCTCTCTCTCTCTCTCTCTCTCTCTCTCTCTCTCTCTCTCTCTCTCTCTCTCTCTCTCTCCCCCCCCCCTCCCCCCCCCCCCTTTCTCCACCCACCCACCACCACCAAACCTCAAACTTCTTCCATACCTCTCCTGACCAATGATTCTCAATTACAAATTTGAATTTCTTTCTGTTCCAGAAACTGTCCTATGTGATGTCTATTACCTGAAATTTACTTTCCATTTCAAGTATGAAAATTAGTACAGTTGATCAGGCTGTTTTGATATAACACTATTGCTTTTTATATCAGAATGGTCAAGTTTTAGTGCAAGGGTTTTATGTAAAGAGTGGTGTCTGTTAATGTTCGTTAAATCAGTTCTCTAGTTTTTCTGTTGTAAATGTCCAAATATGTATATTGTATTCTCTTTTTAAATGTACTATTATAATTTGTGTACTCCCTGTTAATTTTTATAATTATTTATTTCCTTCAGTGTTCTTTCTTTTGTAGATGAGATTAGATTTACTTTCATTCCAATTGATCCATAGTGAGGTGGTCCTGCAGGATGTAGAACATGTCAGAAAAGCAATAATACATGACAAATATTTACAACTAAAACAAATAAGCTAATTTACCTTCCACAGGTCCCACGTGGAATGATCGTCTTTTTTTTAAATGAACGTTATATGAAAGGATCATTTTACAACACTCATTTACTAAGATCACATTAATGTACTGAATTTAAAATTTTAAAAAAAGTTTTTTTTTTTTTGAAGTACTACAATACTTATTTACAATGAACAAATTACTGCATTGAAATGGGGCAACACACACACACACACACACACACACACACACACACACACACACACACACACACACACAAATTTTTGTTGATAAGTTCCATAAATTAGTGTGTTTTTGATTTAATGTAGACTGTTAACTTACACTCTTGATTTGTTGTAGATACAGAGGCAGACACACCACCGGAAGTTCTTATTCCTAAGTACCAGTTACAGGACCTGTGCAGTGAAGCAGCAAAGCTCAAGACTCTTGGGGCCATGGAATCGATACCACCAGAACGTCTTGTTCGCATGCTTACTATTTTGGAAAAGAATATACGTGATGGAACAAGAATATCACCACTTGCAGATCCTGTAAGTTATTTGTTACGGTTCTCACTTTGTGTACATGTAACTATCCATTACATTCATGTTTCTAAACATTTTCTTTATTGAATAGGTTATGTTAGATTTTTTTAGTGTCCTTCCATATTGAGGAGATCCTCGTTGATGTGGAGTGTCTGAGAATAATGCTTTAATGAGTACCTTCTGCAAAATGCCTCCAGAATGTCAATTATTTTTTAAGTTACATGTATCTATTCTTTGATTGGTGTATGGCTGGGCGGGTAAGTGTCGGACTAAAGATCAAAAATTTCAGGGTCAATCATCAGTTGGTCCTAGAATTTGGTCTCACTCTTATCACTTCTTTCTCAGGTGGCAATGATTTGTTAATGTGAAATATGCCGAGTTGCTTTGTGGTTTGAAATTAGTGTTGAACTGTAATTTACACCGTAACTGACTGAGTAAATTCGTTCAATGGCCAGAGACCTAGTAAGGTGGCATAGTGGTATGGCATGGGACTCTCATTCAGAAGGATAGCAGCGAAAATAATTACTGTTCAGCCATACAGAGTTTGTTTCCATAATTTTTCTAAACAAATAAAGGCAAATGCTAGGATTGTTCCTTACAAAGGGCTTACCTGTTAACCTGCCCCATCCTTCTACTTAAACTTGTGTTGCCTCCATAGCTGGACACAAGACCTTTTAATCTGTTAATTGTTAATTATCGAAGTTAACTTCTCAAGTAATGGATTACCTTTTAAGTTAATTTTAGAAAAAAAGTTAATGGACTCTTTAACTCCTGTTAATTTTCTTTGAGTCTGTTAATTGTTAATTATTTACCTACCATTTATGACAAAAATGACGCCACACTACCCACAGAAATCTCGTTCTGACAAGTTTCGGTCAAACAGATATGTGGATACATGAGAGTATGCACAATTGAATGTGAGCAGGAATAACGGAACGTTGGCTATTTATTGTTGTTTGCTTACTGAGTTTGCATTAAGTACTACTATTTGTTAGTGAATTGACTGTGGAAACTAAATAATGGAATTGGGTTCTACCCTAACAACCACCCAAAGGGAAACCTTGTTGTAACACACCTGTAAAAGTAAAGCCCAGAGTTTAGTCAAAATGTATAGAAACATGAGGTCAAAACACTCAATTAACAATGCAGTACAGTTCAGTAGGCAAGCCATAGTCACAGAAGCACTGCCTTCCTCAGCAGCTGTGTTCTCTCCTGGATTAAAAGGAAACATACAATATAACATACAATGACTGTGAAAGTACCAGAAGATATAATGAAAGTATCGTAACATATTATGTTTAAACTCAGCAGCCCATTCTGGTTATTAACTATCACTTATCAAATTTAGAAAGTAATTATTAGCTTACCTAGATGGCTGACATTCCAATGTATTATCTTCGATGTCTTCAGATGAATCACTCATAATCATCAGTACACTTTAATTATATCTAACACACTGTCATGCAAATTGTGACCAATGGACATGTTCCAATTGTGCTTTGAGCAAAGGACTGCTTCCCTCCATCCTCAATGGCGTTGCCATTCCTAGAGCAGTTATTTACATGTGGGCATGAATATTTTATGTTTTGAAGGCAACTTCATAAATAGTACTGTGTGGGAAAAGTCCAGAATGACCAAAAATGGACTCGATTCCCTTGTGCTCTGAATGACCCATATGTAACTCTCAGCAAGCTGTAGAGACAAATGTAGTCTCCACAGTATTGATACCAAAGCTGAAGGCGAAACTGCACACCAATCTATAACACATCAATATCCCAAGAGTGGGTTGACATGTAATACAGTATGCACATTAGAAAGAAGGACAATTCGCTGCATTTACTGAACATAGACTCCTATGGTGTATGCAGATTTCTATTCTGGGGAATGCGCACATTGTTCCTAATGTGTGACTATAGCTGTGCCCTTCATAAAGCATTTCCAGTCACAAACAGATTGGTAGTAGCTCTGTTACGCACTACTGACCTCATCATATAGCGGGGGGGCGGGGGGGGGGGGGGGGGGGCGAGGTGTAAAATTAGTTTTTGCCAAATAATTTCAACCATAGGTCATTTTTTTTAAACACAAGGGAAAAGAATAGAAAAGAAAGGGAAGAGAATTCAAGACTCTCCAACACTCTTGTCAGAGGGCACAAATTCAAAATAATGTAGTCGCGAAACACTAAACTATGTTAACAAGAAGGTTGTTCAAAACTAGGTCTGTGTGGTAACCCCTGTTATTTTACAAATGTTCCAAGATAGTACTGAAACAAGACTTTTTTTGTATTAAAGCTACAAGTGTTATTTACCACGTTTTTGAATTTTTTTGTGTGAAAACTCTTTAACCATTTTTAAATAAAACAAATGTTATTAACATTCTACATCTTCATTCTTCAAGTCTACATATTTGCAGCCCTCTGCCACTAAAGGGTTCCAAATTGTAGTGTATAATACAGTGGTAGGTAATGTAATTATGTCGGTGTGAGAGAGAACAGCATGTACATTAGAATACACTCCTGGAAATGGAAAAAAAAAAACACATTGACACCGGTGTGTCAGACCCACCATACTTGCTCCGGACACTGCGAGAGGACTGTACAAGCAATGATCACACGCACGGCACAGCGGACACACCAGGAACCGCGGTGTTGGCCGTCGAATGGCGCTAGCTGCGCAGCATTTGTGCACCGCCGCCGTCAGTGTCAGCCAGTTTGCCGTGGCATATGGAGCTCCATCGCAGTCTTTAACACTGGTAGCATGCCGCGACAGCGTGGACGTGAACCGTATGTGCAGTTGACGGACTTTGAGCGAGGGCGTATAGTGGGCATGCGGGAGGCCGGGTGGATGTACCGCCGAATTGCTCAACACGTGGGGCGTGAGGTCTCCACAGTACATCGATGTTGTCGCCAGTGGTCGGTGGAAGGTGCACTTGCCCGTCGACCTGGGACCGGACCGCAGCGACACACGGATGCACGCCAAGACCGTAAAATCCTACGCAGTGCCGTAGGGGACCGCACCGCCACTTCCCAGCAAATTAGGGACACTGTTGCTCCTGGGGTATCGGCGAGGACCATTCGCAACCGTCTCCATGAAGCTGGGCTACGGTCCCGCACACCGTTAGGCCGTCTTCCGCTCACGCCCCAACATCGTGCAGCCCGCCTCCAGTGGTGTCGCAACAGGCGTGAATGGAGGGACGAATGGAGACATGTCGTCTTCAGCGATGAGAGTCGCTTCTGCCTTGGTGCCAATGATGGTCGTATGCGTGTTTGGCGCCGTGCAGGAGAGCCCCACAATCGGGACTGCATACGACCGAGGCACACAGGGCCAACACCCGGCATCATGGTGTGGGGAGCGATCTCCTACACTGGCCGTACACCTCTGGTGATTGTCGAGGGGACACTGAATAGTGCACGGTACATCCAAACCGTCATCGAACCCATCGTTCTACCATTCCTAGACCGGCAAGGGAACTTGCTGTTCCAACAGGACAATGCACGTCCGCATGTATCCCGTGCCACCCAACGTGCTCTAGAAGGTGTAAGTCAACTACCCTGGCCAGCAAGATCTCCGGATCTGTCCCCCATTGAGCATGTTTGGGACTGGATGAAGCGTCGTCTCACGCGGTCTGCACGCCAGCACGAACGCTGGTCCAACTGAGGCGCCAGGTGGAAATGGCATGGCAAGCCGTTCCACAGGACTACATCCAGCGTCTCTACGATCGTCTCCATGGGAGAATAGCAGCCTGCATTGCTGCGAAAGGTGGATATACACTGTACTAGTGCCGACATTGTGCATGCTCTGTTGCCTGTGTCTATGTGCCTGTGGTTCTGTCAGTGTGATCATGTGATGTATCTGACCCCAGGAATGTGTCAATAAAGTTTCCCCTTCCTGGGACAATGAATTCACAGTGTTCTTATTTCAATTTCCAGGAGTGTATATTGTATATCACCTACTTCTATTAGAAGAAGTAACAAATGTAAATGTCTTTTGAGATGTATATCTTTCAATAAAAAAGGAAAAAAGTGACACAATTGCTTCAGTATCTTGCTAAATAAAAATTCTGTAAGTCATAATGACAGTAAAATACTTGCCTCAGTGTGTACTGTACCACGATCAAAATGATAAGAGGTGGTGTAGTGGATAAGGCACTGGAATGGCATTCTGGTTTAATAGGTTCAAAACTCATTTCAACCCTCCAGATTTATGTTTTACATGGTTTATTTAAATTGCTGAAGGAGGATGCCAGTATAGTTCCCTTTAAAAAAGGTATGGTCTGCTTTCTTGTCCTATCAGAGCTTGTGGTCACACTCTTGCCATGTCATCAATGGGATGTTGAACCAGGAGAGAGAGAGAGAGAGAGAGAGAGAGAGAGAGAGAGAGAGAGAGAGAGAGAGAGAGAGAGAGAGAGCGCGAGCATGTTAACTTAAGTATATATTTAACGTTGTTGCTTTAAATGTTTCAGGATGATGATGAGGATGAAAGCAAACTTTGGTTAGAGCTAACAATGGAAAGTGTTATGAGGGCTGTGGATGCTTCACTAACTTCACTCAACATACTTACGTCCCCAAATATGCCAAAGAGGATATATTTAGAAGATGTAATTGACAGGATAGTCTTGTTTACCAAATATCAGTTACAGAATACTATCTACCCATCATTTGATCCTGTGTACAGAGTGGAGGGAAAGGCTAAAGGTAAGTGAAAAGAAATACTACACTATTTAGAAGTACATTTATTCTGCGAAGGCAAATTTGGTCCAAAGTCCCTGGATTAATTTTCCATAGTACTACTTTTATGAAAGAGAAAGGTAACAAGTTCTTTGCCAGGTGCAGAGAAGGCATTAATATCAATGAAATTTTGTTTTTGTTACGGTGGTACACCTTGTGCAAAATGTAAGTCACATACGAACTCAATCTGCAGGTTAGTTCTATTCATATGGCTTCATAAAATAGCGAGGGAAATAGATCAACTGGAATACTTTGCTATCATAAAATTTTTTGTGTAGGACACTTTATAGCCTACTGAAATTTAATGTAAATTCCTGATTATATGTTAGTGTGCAAAACTGAAGAGTGAAAAAAACTTACGCATGATGTGTCACTTCCAAGTTACCTATCTTAATGAAACTTCGGCCATACGAAGGAAGAACAGCTGTAGTATAGGACAGACGGTAACTGAAAGAATTTACAATAAGATGTACAAAAATGACACTTTAATTCAAAGACAGTAATAAAACTGAATTCAAGGTGATTCATGTGGTCCCTTCATCCTCAGGGCATGGTTCTGAATTGGGGGAGTCATCACCATGGACAGCAGTGCTTGCTGTGCAATATTTTCCCATACTGGCCACAAGGTAGATAAGGAGTTCTTGTATTGGGGCTCTGCATTCCTCCAGCAGTGTGGTTGACAACTGTAGAATGGTTAGTGGTGCATGCGAATGTGGTGCTATACACCTCCCCATTGCATCTCACATGTGCTTGATGCAAATGAAGTTAGTGTAATGGGCAGGCAAGTCCATTCACCAAATATCCTCTCATTTCAAGAAGTCCTCCACCTGTGCTGTTCAACATGATTTTGCATTGTCATCCATACCAATATTTCAAGATCGGTGCGCTCCCGGGACTTTATGCCTACCTTCATCATAACACCTGGACCACAAAAAGTCACATTCCACATTATTGCTGCATGCATTACATGTTCCCACATCTTGCCATACCAGGATATGTCCCAACATCCAAATCGTTCAAATGGCTCTGAGCACTATGGGACTTAACATCTGAGGTAATTAGTCCCCTAGAACTTAGAACTACTTAAACCTAACTAACCTAGGGACATCACACAAACTCATACCCGAGGCAGGCGCGCAGTTCCAGACTGAAGCACCTAGAACCGCTCGGCCACTCAGGCCGGCTGTCCCAACATCAATCAATATGATCATTTTGGTGGTCCAGGTGTTACGGACTGTCCAGCCTGTTGCCTATCTTGGACCTCATTGAGTGTGTGTGGCATGCATTGGGGAGATTTATTGCATCATGGCCACATGCACAAATGACACTCCAGCAGCTGTCAACCATGCTAGTGGATGAGTAGAATGCTGTATACAGTAGAACTCCTTACCAACCTTGCAGCCAGCATGGGAGCATGTTGCACAGTATACATTACCCTCTTTGGTGATCACACACCCTATTAAAAACGATAGCCTGCCCTTTGTAATGTCCAGGGCATCATCACAGATCATGGCGACGTAAATGTACTTATTTCCTTGAATAAAAATGTCATTGCATATTTCTTTCAGTTACCTTCTGTACTATACTGCAACAGTTCTTTTTATGTATGACCCCAGTTTCATTGAGCTACGTTGCTTGGCAGTGACACGCCACGTGAAAATTATTTTCGTCCTTGAGTTTTCCACACCAGCATATAAAGGATGTGACAAGTGCTGCTCACAAACTTACTGTGATTGTAGAGGATGCCTTAAAGCACAAATTCAGAATAGAAACCTACATAGGGAAATGTCATTCCAATGATGTTCAATACTGCTACAATGTGTCATAATTATAGGGCTACACCACACAGTCAGCAGCAAACACAAACTTGTAAGCTGCTGCCTCTACCTCTGTTGTACTGAGTCTCTGCAGTGACATCATGACAGTTGTGGATGATTTCTATGCCATATGACATCTCTTGCTGATCCATTGTCAGGCACTCTAGTTTCAATCCCACAGCATACAGGCTCATATTTGCTGCTGCAGGGATGGCCTTGTGACTGGTGTTAATCCCTACATGTTTGATACTATGTAGTGTTGTTGTACGACATTTCTAGATATAGGTCCCCATTCTCAATTTGTTCCTCAAGACACCTACAGCACCTTAAAGATGTTTGTATCATTTTGTAACATGCTGTATAAGGAGTGTACTCATTCACTTTCAGCAGTCCTTGAATGGGTGGCGGAATTCAAATGTGGTCCTACTACTACTGAAAATGATGCACATGAATTGTATCTGAAAACTACAACCACAGCTGAAAACATTGAGAAAGTGTACGAAATAGTATTAAAAGATTTTTAACTTAAGATATGTGAAATAGCAGATGCATCAGGCGTATGAGAAAAATGCAAATTGTAAATTTTTGGTCCATCATTTCATGATAGAAATAAAATACTGTTAAAGCTGATGATCTTGCATCAAATTTCATTTCCTTTAAATGTTATGATCAGATTTTGATGAGATTCAGTAGGGATTCTTCTTACTGGTGACCTTTCAAATGCTAAAACACTAACTGGGAAATACTATGACAGTCTGTTGGTAAAAAAAGGGGGGAGGCTTTCTGTATTAGCCTAGATAAAAAATACATTTCACTATGGCTATGAACCTCCTTACTAAGGTGCAATGACAATAAGAAAATTGAGGTATTGAATATGCCAACTGTCACAAAACTAACCCTGTTTGCCAGATTTTGTATTCTTTGACTTCCACCTGGTCCCATGTGTAAGGGCCAGCAGGTGTGGCAGAGTGGTTCTAGGCACTTCAGTCTAGAACCGCGCGACCACTAAGGTCACAGGTTCAAATCCTACTTTGGGCATGGATGTGTGTGATGTCCTTAGGTTAGTTAGGCTTAAGTAGGTCTTAAGTTCTAGGGGACTGATGACCTCAGCTGTTAAGTCCCATAGTGCTCAGAGCCATTTGAACCAATCCATATGTAAGGAAATCTCTGATTTGGAGTTCCAGTGAAGTGGTCAATTGTTGTTTTAATTTTCAATTAGTCTGTTCTTGCTGCTGCACAAGTGAAATTTATGTTTACGTAATTCTGCTTCTGTTAACTTCATCTTACTGTAGTGCTGTCTGCTATGCTTACACCTACTGTAAGAACAATAATATTTTGGCAAGACTGTTATCAGTGTTATATCCATACCAAGCCCAGAATAAAGCATATTAATAAAGCCAGCCAAAACAAAAACACACCAGAGATAACCCATAAACTTGGGCCATCATGCTGGCTGCAGTCCTGTTCCACTATTGTATGTAGACTCAACGCCACACCACATGAACTGTTGTGGTGGCTGGGAATGTGTGTGTTGTTTGCCTAACTGCTCTCAGTGAAAGAACTCTATCCGGTATGCTGCTTGTGGTGAAAGCTGACAAATACTTTCACCTATGCATGTTTCTTTATCGTTTTGGCTAAAGATTATCTTTTCCCTGGAGACGGTGCATATGACCGAGACTGTGATGGCTATGTCGTGGAGGATTGGAGACAGTTGATAATGGGAGGTGAGTTTCTACAGGAACTTCGTCAGTTGTAGCAGGCTGCAGTCTCAAAGTCCAGTTATTGTGGAGAAACGATAACTTTGTGGGTTGTGTTGTGAAGACAGCAAATGCTACAAGTGTGATGGCCAGATATTTAATACAAGTTGTAGTGAAGAGCAAGGTGTGGTAGGGGCAGTGTTTAATCTATAAGGGACAGTTAAATGAAAACAAGTCAGATGGAAAAAATTTAAGTAAAGTGTTTATTATTTGAAAAGTAATTGCTGTAATGGCTATACAGCTATCCCCTGTGAGACAAAATAGTCAGTACCTTCATAAAAAATTGTCAGTGCTTGCCTACAAAATCTTCATTGTACCCAGGCATGCACCTCTCCATCCAAAGCAAATGAACAGTCATGAATGTCTTTCTTCAGACTCCAAAAATGCAGAGAGACAGGGACTGTATGGTAGATGTGTAAGGGATTCCCAGTGTAACTTCTGCAGCATACTCAAAAAGGGTGTGGCAACTGAATTTAAAATACAAACAAAATACAAACAAACATCACCTCAGTTCCAAGAGTTCTGGAACATGTACGGAAAATAGGAATGGAGATCAACATAAACATCGTTTCCACCCTTTTTATTGCTCGTGAAAACCACACATTGCATGTTGTACCACCATACTGCAAGACTGCAGATTGCTGTATGCACCGGTACCTCTGATACCCAGTAGCACGTCCTTTTGCATTGACGCATGTCTGTATTCGTCATGCAATGCTATCCACAAGTTCATAAAGACACTGTTGGTCCAGATTGTCCCACTCCTCAACGGTGATTCAGCATAGATCCCTCAGAGTGGTTGGTGCATCACATCATTGATAAACAGCCCTTTTCAATTTATGCCAGGCATGTTCGATATGGTTCATGTCTGGAGAACATGGTGACCACTCGAGTCGAATGATGTCGTTATACTGAAGGAAGTCATTTTACAAGATATGCGCAATGAGGGCATGAATTGTAGTCCAAGAAGATTAATGCCTTGCCAATATGCTGCTGATATGGCTGCCCTATCGGCTGGAGGATGACATTCACATATCGTACAGCTGTTATGGCACCTTCCATGGCCACCAGTGGTGTACATCGGCACCACATAATACCACCCGAAAACAGCAGGGAACCTCCACCTTGCTGCACTCACTGGATAGTGTGTCTAAGGCATTCAGCCTGACCGGGTTGTCTCCAAACACGTCTCTGACGATTGTATGGCTGAAGGCATATGCGTCACTCAACAGTGAAGAGAAAGTGATGCCAATCCTGAGCAGTCCATTCGGCATGTTGTTGGGCCCATCTGTACTGTGCTACATGATGTTGTGGTTGCAAAGATGGACCTCGCCATGGACATTGGGAGTGAAGTTGCGCTTCATGCAGCCTATTCCGCACAGTTTGAGTCATAAAATAATGTCCTGTGGCTGCACAAAAAGCATTATTCGACATGGTGGCATTGGTGTCAGGGTGCCTCAGTACCATAATCCATAGGTATTGGTCATCCACTGCAGTAGTAGCCATTGGGTGGCCAGAGTGAGGCATATTGTTGACGGTTCCTGTCTCACTGTATCTCCTCCATGTCCAAACATCACCACTTTGATTCACTCCAAGACGCCTGGACACTTCCCTTGTTGAGAGCCTTTCCTGGCATAAAGTAAAAATGTGGACGTGATCGAACTGTAGTATCAACCGTCTAGGTATGGTTGAACTACAGACAACACAAGCCACATACCTCCTTCCTGGTGGAATGTCAGGAACTGATCAGCTGTCAGACCCCTCCGTCTAATAGGCACTGCTCATGCATGCTTGTTTACATCTTTGGGTAGGTTTAATGACATCTCTGACCTGTCTAAGTGACTGTGTCTTTGTCTGTGATACAATACCCACAGCCAATGTCTGTCTTCAGGAGTTATGGAAACTGGGGTGATACAGAACTTTCTTTGATGTGTGAATATTAGATATGTCATTTATTTTAGTTATGGTATGTCATGTCATTAATTTTTCTTCTCTAAATATTTTCAGAAATTTATGTTGGCAATGCCAGGAAGAAACGTGCACATGCAAAAGAAGTTCGTGAGAAAAGCATTTTGACTTTATACAACAAACTGAATGAAATTGTGGGACTGCTTGCAGAACTGCTTAATATTCAGGTCCTCACAGATACAGCTGTACTGCATGCATCATCATTGGGTGTGGCACCATTCTTTGTGGAGAATGTCAGTGAGCTTCAGCTCTCAGCCCTGAAGCTAGTGACAACAGTGAGTAGTTTTCTTGCCTTTTGCCATACTTCAATGTAAAAGGATGGAAAAGTGATCTGTGTTATTGTAAGTATGATAGCCATATTTTCATCTCAGTAGGAGAGACTTAAATGGTGTCTCCTGTTTGTGTTACTAGTCTGTGCATATCCTTAAGTGTTCATAAATGTTGTCTTCTTATTATTAGTGTTGGAAACAAGATAAACATATTAAGTGCTCCAGAACCTAGTTATCTCTTCCTCTGTTGCGTGTAATTTGTTATTTTGCTCCACACTTTATAATTCGTATTAGAGTGTTACTCTTTCCAATGTCATGCAAAACTGCTTATTTCTTGTGTTTGAATTAAAAGACTGTGACAACTGATAAAGTAGGCTAAACTATAGTAATGGTTTGTATTGTTTTTCGGTAAGAGCTGTATTTTGAAGAGAATCTTGTATAAAAATTTCTCCTTAAAGAGCTAAGATGGAAGTTCAGCTTTAATTTTTAAAAGTGAGCTTTATTCAACACTAATTTTTCTAAATCTTTATTTTCAAAAATGTTACAGATTTTTACCAAGTACGAAAAACACCGGAGACTGTTGCTTGATGACATTTTGGCATCAATTGCTAGGCTACCAAGCAGTAAACGGAGCTTAAGGACATATCGACTCAATTCAGAGGAACACATACAGATGTTGACTGCTTTAGTTCTGCAACTAATTCAGTGTGTGGTAGTGCTTCCAGAACGTCTCCAGCAACCTGAAAAGAAAGATAAATTCAAAGAGGAAAAGAAAGATGAAAAGAAAGACAAAGAAAAAGAGAAGGAGAAAGACAAGGATCCAAAGGAAAATGAGGAGGAAAACAAGGAGAAAATAGTGAATGTAAGGTTAACTCTGTTGTTAAGAGCTGTCAGTTAAACTGTTTCAAAGTATGTTCAGAATGGGATATGTGTATGAAGCTACAATGGCAAATCTTGTAGTGAAAGCAGTACCTTCTTTACCTTCCCATAGACTTACCCATGCTTAGCATTGTTTCAGAACCATCACTTGTTTAGTGGTTAAGGAGGTTGGTTAAGAGGAACTCATCTGTCTTGATTTTCTTTCCTTTTCAAATAACTGTCACATTCTACTCACAATATATTTTAAAATTTTCAAACTTAACCAAGCGTTGTAGTGAGATTTGTGAGCCAGAATTATTGATGTAACAGAAATTTTAGTTGTGAGGAAAACTTATTTTGCTCATAGTAGTACAATGTTTCAGTCCAGAGAAATTGGTCGTGATCAATTGCATGTTTGCAGTTTTAAAATCTAACAGTGTTTCATGTAATAAAATATGGTATACAGTTAAAAAGTGAAGGCCATTTAGTCACAGAAAATATTTTAGGTAACTTTTATTTGTGGTTTCACTGTCATATAAACTTACTTCAGTTTCCACATAATTTCCCTTCGCTTCTAAGCACTTTCTGCAATGTTACACTAACTACTTCTACTTCTCTCCACTGAAGTTTTCTGCCAGGGAACTAAACTAGTTAACAATATTTGATGATGAACTAGTTTCAAATAATGAAGTTATGTTGTGTCTCCGAACAATGTGCGTCTCATTTTGTTGTGCGAGTGGTTCTTTTCACATTCTCACATAACAATCTGTAAATAATAAGATCAATTATGTTCATTGTGAAATCTTTGACAACTTATGTGCTGAATTTTTCTCTTTCTACCTAAACTGTTTAATGTGATTGTTACGGTGAATAGTAATTTCAGTGTAGAGATATTTATTTCTAAGAATCTGAAATGTTTGATTCCAGATGGATCGTGATGTTCTCATTGTGAGTAAATATGAAACTGCCATGAGGACTGCAGCAAATTTCCTTACTGTCTTCCTTAACAAATGTGGAAATAAAAGTGAAGAAATTGACTACAGACCATTGTTTGAAAATTTTGTCCAGGATCTGCTTACAACAGTCAACAAACCTGAGTGGCCAGCGACTGAGCTCCTTCTCAGCTTGTTAGGGAAACTACTTGTAAGTGAAGCATAATTTACATATATCAACAATTAGTTGTTCACCAAAATCAAATTACTGCGAATATTTTGAAAATTTTGTGCCATGTATTTTCTTTGCATGTGCAGGGAAAGATGCTTTTAAAAGAAATTATTGCAGTGGCACATTGATATTGCTGAGAGGGAACACACACATTTAAAGAGGGAAGAAAACCTTAAAAATTGCCATTTTAATTTACTCAGAAATACATGGATTTTTTTTATCTCTAGTGACTGCCATTTTGAAACATAATGCATCCAAAGCTTTATGGAATGCACAATAACATATGCAGATATTGACATTTGAATTTTGCAGCATGTTTTAGGGCAAAAGCTTGCTTTCATCTTTTAGTTCAAGCAATCATGTTACAAAATATATGTATAAAACTGGATTGTATACTTCTTTTCCTTTTTCTTTTCAAATGGGTCAACTAAGGACAATGTGCATAGTTTTTTTGTCGGACGGCAGATTTCGCAGGTGACGCTGTAATAATCATGCTCTTTCTTCACTGATGTGTTGTTGTCAATGTTTGTTACCACTGAGCAGAAGCCAGCTCAGCCAGAATGCTGCAAGCCAAGTGCATTTGTCCTGTAACCAACAGTAGTGAAGGTCGGCTATCATTTTCCCGAGCAATGTATCTGAAGAAATTATTTCATTCCATTGTGGCAGGGTGATACAGCAACTGGTTTTGAATTATTTCAGAATAAAAAAGTCTTGCTTGTGAAATTATTTACTAGCAATAATGTGTTTCATCCTTTTGTGGCATCATCAGGTTGAGTAAAAGTAGCTGGATATGTAATCACCCATCATGAGCAATATAAAATGGAAAATGTATGCAACAGTAACTGGATATCTAATCCATTCATCACAAAAAACATATAAAGTGCAAGATGGATCTTGAGCACACGAACTGACAAATATTGTATGCGTAATGGACAGACATTTTGTTGTGTGTGGCTCATGCCACATTCATTTTGTAAGTTGGCCCTATTTTGTACTGCTATGATGGTGTCACCTTGTCTGCTCAAGGTCCATCTTGTATTTTGTGCATTTTTTAAATGATGGATGGATTATATATCCAGCTACAGTTGCATCCCATTTTCCACTTTATATGGCTTTATGGTGGATGGGTTATACATCCAGCTACTTTTACACAATCTGATGATACACAAAAGGGTGAAATGCATAACCGATATTATTTAATTTCACAACCAATAATGTTTTTTTATTCTCAAATAATTTTTCTTGAGTTTTCCATTGATGAATGCAGATTAGTTCCAGTAATTCTACAATTCAATTTTATTTTTACTGTAGGTATACTTCTTCCAATTACAAGCAGAATAAATGAATAAAAATCAATGAAAAGTAACTGCTGTAAACATTTCTTGTGAGCTAGAGGCTGTGATGCAATAAAAGCTTTCTGATGAATTCTTAGATTTATATAGTTACTTAGTTTATACACTCATTGTGCTCCATGGTGTGTGTTTATTCTCTGTTGTGCAGTTTGTTCGCTGTGGTTTTTTGTTGTTGTTGTTGTTGTTGTTGGTTTTGTGTCCAAAGACTGGTTTGATGCTGCTCTCCATGCTACTATATCTCAAAGTTTTTATTTCTTCTCCAGGGATTTTAATTCCTACTCTAAATTTTTGTTTCCTTTACTCCTTGCTCAATATATAGATTGAATAACATTGTGGATAGGATACAACCCTGTTTCACTTTAACTTCCAAACCACTGCTTCCCTTTCATGTCCCTCAACTCTTACAACTGCCATCTGGTGTCTGCACAAGTTGCAAATAGCCCTTCTTTCACTGCATTTTACTCCTGGTACCTTCAGAATTCCATAGAGAGTATTCCAGTTAACACTGCCAAATGCTTTCTCTGAGTATACAAATGCTAGTAACATAGGTTGCCTTGCCTTAATCTATTTTCTAAGATAAGTCATAGGGTCAGTATTGCCTCAAGTGTTCCAATATTTCTACAGAATCCAGACTGATCTTCCCCAAGGTCTGCTTCTACCAGTTTTTCCATTCGTGTTAGTATTTTTCAGCTGTGACTTATTAAATTGATAGTTTGGTAATGTTCAAATCTGTCAGCACCTGCTTTCTTTGGGATTGGAATTATTATATTCTTCTTGAAGTCTGAGGGTATTTTGCCTGTCTCATACATCTTGCTCACCAGATGGTAGAGTTTTGTCAGAGCTGGCTCTCCCAAGGCTATCAGCAGTTATAATGAAATGTTGTCTACTCCCGGGGCCTTGTTTTGACCCAGGTCTTTCAGTGCTCTGTCAAACTCTTCACACAGTATCGTATCTTACATTTCATCTTCATCTACATCCTCTTCCATTTCCATAATATTGTCCTCAAGTACATCGCCCTTGTATAAACCCTCTATATACGCCTTCCACCTTTCTGCCTTCCCTTCTTTGCTTAGAACTGGGTATCCATCTGAGCTCTTGATATGCATGCAAGTGGTTCTCTTTTCTCCAAAGGTCTCTCTTATTTTCCTGTAGGCAGTATATCTTACCCCTAGCGATATATGCCTCTACATCCTTATATTTGTTCTCTAGCCATCCTTGCTTAGCCATTTTGCATTTCTGTCGATCTCATTTTTGAGATGTATGTACTCCTTTCCACATGCTTCATTTACTGCATTTTTATATTTTCTCCTTTCATCAATTAAATTCAGTATGTCTTCTGTTACTCAGGATTTCTACTATCTCCCCCCCCCCCCCCCCAATTTTTTTTACCTACTTGATCCTCTGTTGGCTTCAATGTTTCATCTTTCAAAGATACCCATTCTTCTTCTACTGTATTTCTTTCCCCTGTTTATGGGGAAACAGTTTAATCTCGGCTTCTTTGAATGTAATCAGTTAATTTATTCACACACATTAAATACACATTGACTGATGTAGCTACAAATAAACAATGGTTAGCTATTGGAAACAGATCAGTTTTGAGAAAGTCCTGTAGAAAATTAGACTACAGCTTTTCTTAGTATTTTTGATTGCCTCTGCCTGAAGCTAAAATGGACATGTACAATAAAACACAGAGATTTGACTGCACCAGATAAAGATTTCACTGATGAACAACAGGAGAATAGTGCTTGCTATAAATGATAATCAAGTAAATGATTTGAGCACAGCCCCTGCTTTGAGTGAAAGGGTCATTTTTAAAATAAGAACCCATAACACACTGTGTCCATGCATCCTGTCACGTGACGTCTGTTCATGGCCAGCCACTCTTGGCTAGTCTCTCACTAAGTAGCTATTATGTTTCACGTCTCATCCAGTATTGGCTGTATGGTTATACTGCTTTGTTTGTGGATATGCCAGTCAGTAATCCTGCCGATTGTGAAGTGCGCTCTGTTATTCTGTTCTTAAATGCCAAACAAATTTGTTCTGCTGAAATTCAACAGCAGCTTGTTGAGGTTAATAGTGCAGGTGTAATGAATTATGGAAATGTGCATAAATAGTGTTGGCTGTTTAATGAAAAACGAACAAATGTTCATGTTGAAGAATGATTTGGATGGCCTATTGTCATGAATGTAGGCTTGACCCAAAACATTGATGAGGCACTTTGCTAAAGCAGGCTCTTCACTATTGGTGAGCTGAATCAGAAATTTCCCCAAGTTTCAAGATCAGTAGCTTTTCCCATTGTTACTGATAAACTTCACTACAGAAAAGAAAGGAAAAAAAAGTGCAAGATAGATGCTGTAAAAGCTGGCAGAAGAACACAAAAGAAAGCAAATGGCACATTCTTCTTTGTTTTTGGAGTACTACCACAAGGATGGTGATGAGTTCTTGGTCACATTGTGACCAGTGATGAAATGCAGATACTGTACTACACTCCAGAGAATAAACGTGAGTTTATCCAGTGAGTGGCATCATTCAAACTCCTTGAGGAAACCACAGAAATTCAATCAAGAACCTTCAACGTGGAAAATCATGATGATGGTTTCTTGGGACTGGAAAGGCATTCTTCTGTTAGACTTTTTGCCAAAAGTACTGACAATATTTGCTTAGAGGTACTGTGAAACATTAGTAAACCTCAGGTGCATTATTCAAAATTGCCGGTGAGGGCTGCTCTTTAGTGGTGCCGTTCTGCTTCACGGTAATGTTCGGTTTTGCGTTGTGGCAAGAACAGAGACGCAACTGGACAAGTTTCAATAGGAATTACTGGATAATCCACCATACAGCTCTGGCTTAGCACCATTCGACTTTCATCTGTTTCCAAAACTGAAGGAATGTCTTGGTGGAAAGTGCTTGGAAAATGACATATTGAAAGAAATTGTTACTAAGGTTTAATGATCAGGTAGGAGATTTCTATGATGCTGGAATCCAAACGCTCGTGCCACAACTTGACAGATTTTTTAATGTTCATTGTGACTATGTTGAGAAGTGGAAAAAATGTGCATATTGTAGTTTGTGATACAATTTACGTTCGTAAGTAAAGTTTCTCTTTCCCCCTTAGAGATTGGTTCTTACTTTAAAAATGACCCTTGTACATCATGGGTATCATGTCCCGACACTATGGACATAATCCTTCACTTCGCATAGGGTGCCTAGGGTTTAGGTGAATTATAATGACAATATGCTTTTCACATTAAGATAGTAAACAAGTTTAAGGAAAAGTTTTTTGCTTCCTTTATAAGTATTCCTTTGCACATATTAACCACAATCACAGTTTGTATCTGATTACAACTATATAACAAATGCCTCTCTGTGTGCTGTAATGTAACTCATGATCTTTGTGGGAGTGATATGTGAGGGGTTGTAGTATATGCCTAGAGTCAGCACACCTGCTGCCATAAACAGTACTATATTGCTCAAATTTAACATGTTATTTCCTTGGAGCACAATGAGGTGGAGTAATGAAGGAAAGACAGTAAAATCCATTAGTGCATTGTAACTAAGATCTTTTTTCACACTTCAACACAATATAAATAAACCACAATTTTGTTTCCTTAAGTTTTGGGAGAGCTCTAAGAAACTTTTCTTTGAAAGTTGTTCTGAAACTATAATTTGATTTGCATTTAACAAGGTAATTTAAAATCAAAAGTCTATGTTCTTCATGTTCCTCATCATCCAGCCAGTGAAATTTTTCAGCTGCAGATTTCACATAGTTAAAAATTCTAAACTTTATATTTCTTTTAAAAATAAACTGTACAAAACAAGACTTGCATGCCTGTAAAGACATTTAAGTAACATTGCTGAACGTTGTAGTTGGAGCTCTGAGCCCAGTTGAAGACTCTTACAGATTACCAGCTACATAACTTTTATGGAGAGTAAATAATTCTCTCTTCTGTTGAAGCTTATTGCTGCAAGTGTATGTCTCTTCCTTTTCCATATCACAGTTGTTCAGTAACAGTACCTGATGAGTGTCATCCTCACAGTTACAGCTGTCAGAAGGTTTGATAAGTGAGTTAATAGTGCTAGTCAGGAACAGACATCTTAGTAGTCTTGCTGTTGGGTTCTTGTTGTAGCCACCTTTCTGACAGTACACTGAAAATAAATTCTCCGGCATCTTGATTTCGTCTGATTGTTGGGAAAAAAGTTAATGCTAACCATTTGTTTATCTAAAAAAAATTAGGAGTAGTATTAACAGCCTGTGTCCTGTAATGCACAGTGGTGTTGTGATTTTACCTATGTTTTTGTGAGTTTTATGTACAGTACTTAAAACTACTTCTGCCCTTTCTATTGTTTCCATTACTGCTGGGCATTGTTCTGATAGTGCACACCTACCTGTATTGGAGAAAAATGCTGCCCTGCAATTCATACACCAAACAGATTGCTTATAAATTCTATAAAACAAACTCTGTTTTCTTTTGTATCACTCTGCAATACTTTACTGTTGTAAGAGCTCTGATGACTGCAGCAGCGTAGTGGCTGAGAAACTCAACTGCCATTTTCACATTTATTTTCTGGAATTTGCCATCAGAGCCCTTTAGTTTCAAGCTCTGTTGGACATTAAATATTTAGATGTCCAGATCATTACATAATGAAGTACATGTTCACAGCAAGGAACAATTTAGTAGTGAACACAAAATCGCATTGTTTGCTTGCATTAGTGTTATCTAAATCTTGTTCTGTCATGTTACCTTACTACTGAGTAAATACTTGGGAACCAGACACAAAGTAATAGAAAGAATGGCAGAGAGTGCTAACACATTGCTCAGTTAGGCCTGACTTTCACCAGAGCAAATACAAGCAAACAAAAATTCTCTGTGGTGTAAACAGTGGGGGAGCGCAAAAAAATTTGTTTGTGTTCAGTACGTACTTACTGATGGCTGCTCATGTTCAGCTGATGGTCAGTTTTTTAGGGAAGCATCAAAGGAGGAAGATTGTGTCCTATTACAGAGTATTTATCTGTTGTTTTGCATGTGAACTACTTTGTTATTCATTGGTAATGAATGCTCTGTTTTTAAATTTCTTCTTAAAGTGTTAAGAGGAACTACTGAAAGGTGTCGGCCTACATATGTGCCATGTTTTAGAATCATGCAAAAGAAGGCTACAGCTGCATTTCAGTTTTAAGAGCAGTAACTCCACGCATTTCATAATTATGTACAGAGTAATACTTATATTCCTATTCCAGTTAGCTTGCTTTGTCAAAAATAGTGGACAAAATAATCCTATCCCAATATCAATGATTCATATCATAGCTGTAATCAGTGTTATCATGTGAAACCTGTGTGAGTAGTAGTAGAGTTGGCATGCTATGCTTGTTATCTTATGTTCAATTGCCTTCCCTCCAGTGTAAATGCTTGTTCCAGGTACAAAGGAATGTTTGTGAACACTGGCAGATTGTCTGTCAATGCTCTTAGCTTGTATTTGCTTGCATTCACTGTGTTGTAATTGAGGCTTTACTCTCATTCACTCATGTTCACTTCTCTTTGCTCTACAATACAGCAGGCTATAGAACACAGAAATGATATCGTACAATGATTTTTCCTTTGTCGTGAACTTTTGTCATAATATATTTTTTAAATCAAATCATTGCTGCCACCTGACATAAATTTTTATTGTATTTATTTCACTATAATATAGTTCCCCAGTCAAAATTATTAAAGTGCAAGGCGTAAACTGAGGTCGTGCTCCTTAAACCGTGTTGATCAAATATTACCATGTTATGCTCTGCACTTTGTTATTCATACATTTTATCAGTTTCAATTATTTACTTGCACTTGAAAATGGTTCTACAGCTGAGTTAATGATAGCACAATAAATAATGAAATGACATTGTCACATTTGATCCACAATCATGTAGATATTTTCAATCTTATACTGCAAAACTTGGAAGATTTTCAGCATTACTTTCATCACACTGACCTCGCTCTCATCTGTTACTAATTAAGTTAGCGACCTGAAGTATCATGAAGGTTATATAAAGTAGCAGCAGTAATGCAGTGATAGCTCAATGACATTACTCTGTTTATTAAAGATTCCATAATGTTAAAGCAGTTACTTTAATAATCACATATAATGTCTTTTTTAAACACCATTATTCATTGTCTTATCACGTATGGTTACAACCACGGGTATTTTGCAAATTTAGGTGTACTCATTATGATTCAATTTATTTGCAAATATCCTTGTTTGAAAACCAAAGAAAGAACTCAAAGTAATAGTATTAATTAGTAAAACACTTCACTTCATGAGAGCTCAGTGAAAACTTTCAGATTAAAATAGTTCACATCACTTTAATATTTTACACATTTATAACTAGAATTGTGTGTGTGTGTTATAAACAGCACTGCATGCGGAGCATATGCATGAACCAATTTATATTAAAAATCTGCAAATGACTTTATGGGAAATATAAAATATTTAAAACAATATTTGTTTTAAAGACACACATGTACTGCAGTGCAAACATTTGGTGTTGGCACGAGAGGAAATAGTTATCCACCATAAAAACTCAATTCTAAATTTAAAATAGTCAATTTATATGGAAGCACACCATTTATACTAGAAATGGGAGAAAAATACACAGTAAGATTTGTTGATCTAAATTTCTCAATGAAAGAGAGAAAACATACATAACATTTTTTAAGAAATAAACACATATGTGAACTTGTCTATGGACAAGTCTTTGTATCACCATAGAACAAAGGTAATGCACCTACAGACTACTACCACAAACAGCAGTTCACCATCATTAAGTAAAATTAAGGTCTAGTGAAGACTGAAACAGTAGCTATTCTGCAAAAACCAATTCCCAAATTATTCACATCAATTTCCACAAAATTAAGTTGTCGTAAGTCAAAATTACCAATTTGTGAGAACAGAGCTGCAAAACTTATGTTGTTCTTGCCACTGTTTAAGACATTAACCAAGCATTCATCATTAAGGGGAGCTATATGAAAATTAAATAAAGATTTGAACCCAGAAACTTCCGAACAACAATGGTGGAGAGAGAGAGAGGAAAAGCCTTGTGATGTGAACCACAAATAGAAACCAAATTTCAGACTTTGAACCTGATCTTATCCATGAATTTCAATCTCAACTTTGTATTTGTTACTATGGCATACTGAAGGGACACTAAACACCAAGCGTCTGTTTAGTAAATGCAAATGGCAGACTTGGCTTGAGCAAACCTGAAAATTGTGGAATACTTGCAAAACATTTTGATCAGTTTCTTAACTGTTCAAAACCAATCCATAAGCTGAAATCCTCAAACAATAAAATCTAAAAGAAAATTTACGTGTGTCTTATCAGAGAAACTGAACAAGTAACTAAAATCATAAAAAAACAATGAAGCTATAGGAAAAGCCTATTAAAGTGAAACTTTTGAAATAGTAAAAAAAGAAAAAAAATAATAGAGAGCTATTTAAAGAAATCTTGAAAATTAAAAAAATCGCAGGTGAGTGGGAGGCAGCCTAAATACATACACTACATGAGAAAGATTATAAGCAAGACATTTAGAACTACAGAAGAACTTAACTGTTGTGAATTTTACAATAAATAGTTTCCAAGATTCTAATAAACAAAATGGAAACAACGCTGGACAGTCATTGTGGTGAATATCAATGTGGTTTTATAAAAGGCAAATTATTCATGGATTCAAAAGACTTTGTAGCAATGTTTGCAGATTTCAGTAAGGGCTTTGTTTATATTAACAGGCAGACTGCTGACAAAATAAACTGAGAATATGATGTAAAGTCTAAGGGAATAAATCTCATTCATGAAACACTTACAGACAATATCTAAAGTAAAATTTAAGGGATAACTGTCTCAGCCTTTCAAAAAACATAGGCTGTTCATCCAGGTCACAACAGAATCCTTCAGATCTTCATCATTTGTGAAGCATTTACTGACAAGATGCTCCACCAGTTTCTGAAATGAGAGAGAGACTGTCAGTGCCACATCCAGACTGTAGGGACGATGCTGAAAAATGTCCCACTGGAATTTCTCATGCAGTAAGGCTTGTCTCTTCTGGGCAGTATGTGTGCATGCATTGATGTGCAACAGAAAAATTCGATGCAAGAGCTCACTTCTTCTGTGGTTCTGGAGAATGCTAATGCAGTGTCCATTCTCGCAGCTTTCTGGTCATCTGTGAGCATGTGTAGATGTAGAGCACCATACATGTCTCAGTATTTCACATAGTCTGTTACTTTCAAAAACTGTGAAAACTATTTGATTGCCACTGTTTTAGCTGATGATTGGTACCTGAGTAACAGATCTGTTTGCCAAAAATAAATTGGTAGATAATTCTGATTGGTAATAGTCGGCATCATTTCAGTGAGAACTACCGAAAGATATGACAATACTAACATTAGCATAGGGAAATAAGAGCAAGACTAAGTAAATAGGCACCACCCAAGAAATTGCTTTTATGTGGAGAAATAGTGTTAATATAAACAAACAGTGGCAAATGAGTTTATTGATTATTTGTCATAAAGGGTCCGAGATTTCAAATAGAAGCCTTAAATTTGAATTTTGGTAAGTGTCTTGATAATTTATCATTCCAGTGTAGGATAAGTCTTGTAATGGCTGCTGATTTCTTGCTGTTCTGTCCAACGTGATGGATTGTTCTGCCCCATTGATTGGTATTATTCAGTAAATGTCAACAGAGGATTTAGTGTTAAAACAGCTGTAGAGAATCAGAAGTTTCAGTGTTGTGTTTGTATAAATTCCCTCATATATATTTGAGATCAGACTGAAAATTGCTCTCTCCATTTCTGCTTTTTGTTTAGTTCCTATAAGAATTGTGAATCAAAATTAAATAAGTGTCTATGTAACTTAAAATGTGAATGAGTTGATTTGTAACATTTCAGTTTGAACAGTGAGTGACTGGAATTAATGGTTCTTGCAGGTCACAAATTTCAGCAATAAAGGCATAGATATGTCTCTCAGAGTTGCATCATTGGATTACCTTGGAGTGGTTGCAGCAAGGCTTAGAAAGGATGCTGTAATCTCACAGCTGAAATTAAATACAATAGACCAGATAATTCAAGAGATTAAAGCTGAAGAACAGAGAGAAAATGAGGATAATTGCTCAGGAGATAAGAAAATCAAAACAGTAAGTATCCACATACTGAACTATTGCATTTAAATGGAAAGTACATATTACATTTACAGTAACACCACCCATTTCTTACAGGAAAAGAATGGAACAGAGTTAGATCCTGAGGAGGAAAGAACGCAGTTCCTGCAACGTGTTTTGCTTGACTATTTGGCAGTTAATGGCCAGAATGACCAGGCACTGACATATGCAAGACACTTCTACTTAGCTCAGTGGTACAGAGATGCTACTGCAGAAAAGAGTCGTCCATCCACAGGAGCAAAATTGTCTCCAAATAAAATGCTTACAAAAAAGAAGAAAACCAGGAAAAAAAGAAAAGGTATAGAGCAATTCAGTTGCATTGTTATTTTCACATTATGTACTTGTATTTTGACTCCTGTCAACAGAATTCACAAGAAGTCAGTTACCTTTGTAATTAACCCTTTTTGTATTTTTATATCTTGGTGGTGGTGGTGAAATATTATTATATTTGCACATTACTAACAACACAAATGTCATAGTCTTCCTACATGAACAAAATATAACCATCTTAATCATTTTGTAATAATCTGAATTTGCGAGTCACATTTCAGATTTTCAGTATATTGTTTCAATGTAATTTCTTAGGCAACATTAATGTTTGGTTAGAAACAAAATGCTCAAATCAGAGTAGGCTCAGCTAACTTCATTGTGACCATTTTCAGGAGAAAGTAGTGAAGAAGACAGTCCAAGCAGCTCTGATATAGAAGATGCAGAAGATTCCAAAGTGGATAATGAAAGCAGTGAAAAGAAAGCACAGTTGTACAGAGTAATTGAACTAAGAAAGCAGTTTCTCATCAGCAAAATAAGACCATTTGAGGACAATGTTGGTGTAGGAAAAAGAACTCAGGTCCTACAAACTTACATTGACTATGAAAGTGCAGAGCTCATTTCTAGGTATTTAGCATCAAAGAGACCATTTTCTCAAAGTTTTGATGCCTATCTCAAACATGTAAGTATATTATTTTCTCTGTCTGTCTGTCTGTCTGTCTGTGTGTGTGTGTGTGTGTGTGTGTGTGTGTGTGTGTGTGTGTGTGTGTGAGGTGCATGCACTTTCTTGACTTCAACTAGAAGGTAGGGCACTAACACACAGGTTGAAATGCTGGAGTAGTGGGTAACATGAAAATATTTTTTGAGAAGTGTAGAATATACACCCATTAACATCTTCCTTAAAAAACAGGTTTGGCAGCTTTTGTTTTTCTTTCTCCAAAGCAAAAGAAAGCGTTTGTTGGTATCATTATAAATGCCCATAAACAATGCTGTCTCTCTACAAAATTTTCTTACAGAACCTTCCCAAAGAATGTGTAATGGAATCTTTGCTATTTATGTTGTTTGAAAGCATGTGTCAGCTCATACAACTTGAAATAATTTTGTAAGAACACACGGAGATAAATTTTCTGGAAAGCAGTGATTCGTATTACTCTCCCAAAACCTTGCAATGTTACAGTGTCATTTATTTATGTACAGCACCATCAAACTCAAGTTTTTACTGTCATAGGTACAATAAGTGTTCTAAAGTTCTAAATATGTAGTTTAGTAATTTTCTTTGGAGATGGTAATGTAATTTTAAAGTGAGTTCACACTGCAGGTTTCTTAATCATATACAGGGCGTTACAAAAAGGTACGACTAAACTTTCAGGAAACATTCCTCACACACAAAGAAAGAAAATATGTTATGTGGACATGTGTCCTTAAATGCTTACTTTCAATATTAGAGTTCATTTTATTACTTTTCTTCAAATCACATTAATCATAGAATGGAAACACACAGCAACAGAACGTACCAGCGTGACTTCAAACACTTTGTTACAGGAAATGTTCAAAATGTCCTCCGTTAACGAGGATACATGCATCCACCCTCCGACACATGGAATCCCTGATGCGCTGATGCAGCCCTGGAAATGGCATATTGTATCACAGCCATCCACAATAAGAGCCGAAGAGTCTCTACATTTGGTACGGGGGTTGCGTAGACAAGAGCTTTCAAATGCCCCCATAAATGAAAGTCAAGAGGGTTGAGGTCAGGAGACCGTGGAGGCCATGGAATTGATCCGCCTCTACCAATCCATCGGTCACCGAATCTGTTGTTGAGAAGCGTACAAACACTTTGACTGAAATGTGCAGGAGCTCCATCGTGCATGAATCACATGTTGTGCCGTACTTGTAAAGGCACATGTTCTAGCAGCACAGGTAGAATATGCCGTATGAAATCATGGCCGTGAATCGAGGAAGTACAGCACATACTGACGAAACTAAAATGAGCTCTAACATTGAAATTAAGCGTTTCCGGACACATTTCCACATAACATCCTTTCTTTATTTGTGTGTGAGGAATGTTTCATGAAAGTTTCACCATACCTTTTTGTAACACCCTGTATATTATAGTTAATCATAAAATACCCATCAGGATATAACCTTCAATTTGTTGTGTTTATTGTTTAGATCATGACACTTCTTCATAATGTCTGCTTCTGAAGGCCACTGTAAATGAGCAAACTGAATTGTCAAATTCATTGTTTCCTTTCCACTGGTTCCTCCAACAAGCATGCGGATATAACACCAAAGTTTTTCTAATTTAACCTCACTTCTGAAGCAGGGGTTCTGCTGTTGTAAAGTGTTTCGACACCAGTAGGAATGGCTACCAATGCAGACAAAGCATTTCTTGCATCTATTTTAGCATTGAATATAAAGAAGAAAAAGGAAAGAACACGCTAGTCCAGGGAACGGTTGAAATTGAGAAATAATTATATCCATGGAAATCTAGTGGAAATTTTATTGTCTGTAAAAGAACCAGAGAGCTTATTTTTTATTTTTATTTATTTATTTTAATTACACTCCTGCTGCATAGAATATTTATTTTCTTCTCAAGGTCATCCTTTGTAATATGTGGCTAGGAAGATGCAACACCTCTATAATTTTGGTAATTGTCACTGCTATTTGTTTTTAACAATATATTCTTTTGATCATAGTTCCCGCAAATGTGGAAACTCGTGATACAGTAAGAAAAACTCTTTTCTCATTAAACATGCAAGGTGAAAAATCAACAAAAAAAAAAGTTGGGCATCTTTTAAAGTCGGCTATCAATCGGAATTTCTTTCAAACACATCAGGTACAGTCTAAGTTTGACAGACATGTCAAACAAAGCCACACATTGCCAAATAATTTGACAAACTAGTGGAGTTTGACAAATTGTTTTATTGATACAGTGGCCTGTATGGTGTCAGAATGCAGATATGTCTGGTTACTAAAATTTTGATAGTATTGTTTCTTTTGTTCCAAAAGCATTTTAATTTCTCTGCCAATGTCCCATATTTATGTGCATGTCTGAAAGAACAGACACTGTTGATGACCCACAGCTGAACAAAATACCTGAAAATGTCTTCGTTGATTGTGAATTTCTTGACATTAGATGTATTAGGTATAGATTTACTACCAGATAGTGAGGCATGAAAATTTGTGCCAAACTGAGACTCAAACTCGGATTTCCTGCTTATCGCGAGTGGCAGACTTAACCGATTTGGCTATCCATGTGCACTCTCTGTACTGACCCAAACTTCTTTATGTTGCACTGTCTATATCCTTATTTTGTAGTCCTCTATATTAATTACCTAATGTTTGCAACATTACTTGGTATTACAAGCCTAGATGGCCACACAATGATATCAACCTTGTTCTCGATTCCTCATTGTCTCATTCTCCTTATTAAAGGAATCAAAGTAATGTTGTGAGCATCAGGTGATGAATTAAGTGGACTAAAATATAAGGTTGTAGACAGTGTGATGTATGGATGTTTGGGTTGATCCAGGGAGTATTCTCGGACAGTCAAACTGGTTAGAATGACCACTAATGATAAGCAGGAAATCTGGATTAAAGCTTCAGTCTGGATAAATTTTCATGTGTCACTATTGTGTAGTAGATCTATACCCCCACCCTCAGTAATGTTTTATGCTTGTCCTGGAAAGTGATCCGTCGACAAGTATGTTTGTATTTTCTTTATGCAGACCTAAAAATTATAGTTCTCTGATGACCAAGGAGAAATGGTCTAATGGCAATCGGAAACATGAAGTTAGTGGTTTATAAAATTATCATTCCGAGATGAGGACTGTCCTCTGGAAAGTTTATATGTACATTTAGGAAGAACAGAAGTTTTTTTCCAAGGTCTGCCACTGCATATTTAACTTAAACCTAAGTAACCAGCTGTGTTGTTTGTCGTTCATTCTTGTCCTTTGTAGGGACCCCAGACTTCTCGATACATCTAAAGAGGAGACAACAGAAACGGTGTAGGCGTCCTTACCAGTCTTAAATGTTACATGCTTGTAATTATCATAATGTGGTACAAAAGTTTCAAACATTTCAGAGTTAACAGGTAACAGGGTAGAACAAGTGATAGCCAAATGTAGCATTACTATTTAGTACTTTGCTTTTTGTGTCAAGTAAAGGGAAAAAAAGGATACTGAGTAATGAAAATGAAATGGCTGATGTAAGGAGTATGTGGAAAGGTGACAGGGTAAACATGACAGGATTGACAGATCAGTCAAAGTTACATCTTGAGAGAGATGGTGAAATAGTAATTAAGAGTTTGTGAATCGTAATGCGTATTGGAGTACTTGCTTTTGCTACAGCCTATCTACAGATATGTTGTATTGCCATTGCCCTACTAAGAGATCTGGGTGAGGAATACTACATGGTCACATTATAGTACTACATGAAAACTGCAGTTGTTCGTTTGTTTACTTCATTTCTGTTCAAAGGCAGCTCATTCTACATCCTGCTTTGTTTTGAGATGAAAGACATGGACCTTTGCTCCAAATTGATACAATCCTTTGTGTGATTGTTTTGTTAAATTTAAAACTCTATCTCAAATTTACCATCAGACATTCAGCTTAATGTTTTATTTTTTTCCATACAGATTTTGTGTGTTCTCACAGAGAGTTCAATAGCAATTCGAACTAAAGCAATGAAGTGTCTCACAATGGTTGTAGAGGCTGATCCAGCAGTTCTGGCTAGAATGGATATGCAGTGTGGGGTTAGCCATTCCTTCCTTGACCATTCCACATCTGTTAGAGAAGCTGCTGTAGATCTAGTTGGAAAATTTGTCTTGAGTCGGCCTGACCTTATTGACAAATATTACGACATGCTTTCAGCAAGGATATTGGTAAGTACAAATTTGTGTGTTCATGATAATGGTCTTATCTGTTTTTTATGATTATCTTTTTTATGTGGCCCTTTGAGTGAAACACCTTGTGTCTGAGGTTTTCTTTTCAGTTACTGAAATAGTAACATTTTTATTTTCATGGAGGTCGTAATCTTGATGCTTATAGAGCGCATGGTTAAATCTTTACTATTGAAATATACTGTATTTATCTGATTAGAAGACAAGATTTTTTTCTGAAATTCATTATTCCAAAAGTACAGGGTAATCTTACATTCACAGATTAAACTATTGCTGCTGAGGTTAAGATTTTTACATTGTTTAATAAAGTACAAATGGGTTGTGTTAGTCACAGATGAAGCTTTGTCAACTGAAGTCACGTGCAGATTTATTTTGAAGAAATATGAAGGGCAGGTTTTTCAAATGATACTCATATTTGAAGAGGCTCAAGATTTTCCAATATCCTGAAGTGCTCGATACGGTATCGACATTGCTAGAAAAGTCACATGACATTTGACTCACAAGACACTAGTGCAAGGGGTACGTGAAAAACTATGAACTAGCCACTACAACAGAATATTGCTCTCCTTAAAAGTTCACAAGTCTGTGGAACACGGGAGGGAATAGCAGTAAATTCTATCATCTTAAAAACTCTTGTTTTATTTGAACTGGTGTACTATAAAAGTTCTAGTGCATGTATAGTAACCATGTACAAACATGAATGCTGCTTTTTAAGGAAAGGTGGCATTCAAAAGCGGACATTTTGTCCTTCAAAAAACATTACTTGATTGCAAATGGAGAAAAATATTTTATTTGGTTATGAATGGCTGTATTGATTTTCTAAGTGGTTTCCAAATGAGAAATTTGGTTGCTGCTTGTATGTTAGAATACCAGGTAAAAACGTACAAGCTTTTAATCAGCCTTAGAATATGACAGTGATATTCAGATGAAACAAGTACGAAAATTAATTGAGAGTGAAATGTCTGATAAGCAAACTAAATTTCTTTAAACTAATTGTAAGTGTTGTCATGAGATTAAATTACAGCAGCAAGATCCATTGTGGCGATAGTACAAACAGATGTCAGTAGGCCGCAGGGTGAGTGAAAGTTTGAATATTGGACTGAATCATCGATCTTTTATTTACGTATTAGTAGTTGTTACATATCACTTTCATCCTCAAAAATATTGCAATCCATGTTTCACAATTGCTCAAGCACAGCCCTATGGAGAAGTTGGAGGGGGAACACCTTATAACATCTCGCCTGAGAACTAGATGAGTGCGGAGAGGGAACACCGAGCAGGCAGCAAATTACATCATGTTGCCAACTGTGGGAATCTGTACCGTGTTCTTAAGGCTTTTTAGTTACATCTACCATGTTTAAACTGCAGTTTGCCTGCATTCATTTGTATTCAGAGTTGAAGTAACTTTAAAATTGGACAAATACTGAACAACAGTATTTATTTCTGCAGGAGATGGTAAAAGTCTAGATAGAGGCCAGTGGCATACTTAAACATTTTGTGCTGCAATGTTGTCGAAACTTACTGTTACATGTGACAGGAACAAAAGGGGCAGACGATATGTTCCGAAGCAAGAGACTCTCACATCGATCGAGAAGCAAAATCAGATACATACTCAGATAAAAACAGCTGTGTTCTCAGGTCCCATGGTAATGACAACCTCAGAAACTGCACCATAACAGGAAGAAATGGCCAAATATTTATGACAACAAAGATATAAATTTCACAGCTGTACCACAGATATCAGGATTAGTAAGCAAAAAAAATGTAGAAGAGAAAACAGTTCGCAAATTAGTATAAACTATTTCTTTTCATTAATTTTGTTTCTCCTTTTCTCATTTCTTATCAAAATGTAAACAGTCAATAAATGGCATCTTATATTATCGTATACTTGGGTAAATATGGTAGCTTCACTGCTAGACAGTTCTGTTATGTAGAAATTGTATGCTAATGAAAAAACCTGCTGAAGACACTGTGTATAATTAATAGTCCAACTTTTTCCTGTTCTAGGACACTGGAGTAAGTGTGAGAAAGCGAGTCATAAAAATTCTTAAAGATATTTGTATGGAGTGTCCAGATTTTCCAAAGATACCAGAAATCTGTGTTAAAATGATACGTAGGGTAAATGATGAAGAGGGTAAGTAGCTGAAAAATGATGAAGTTCTCTGTTACAGATGATGGATATGAAATTGTTTCTAATGGTTTTCATGGTTGCAGGTATTAGAAAGCTTGTAATGGAAGTTTTCCAAAACATGTGGTTCACTCCAGTTCGTGAGCGACCTTCATTAGATACTACAGCACTTTTGAGGAAAGTGATGAACATTACTGATGTGGTTGCTGCTTCACGAGATATGGGTCTGGAGTGGTTTGAACAACTTTTACTTAGTGTAAGTAATATTTTTCCTCCTACTTATTTTTTACATTTGCATATGTAAAGAGAATAATTATCTTGTTTTTGAAACTTAATCTTGGGAAATTATTCAGATGTCAGTTAACTTTATGGTTTTTGTATCAAGATCACTAGTGATGCACAATGGTACAGAAACCACTGCAGAGTGAAAGATTCCTTAATGATAGAAAATATAAGTCTTCAAATAAAACAGTACAAAACATTGTTACAACCAGAACAGTTAAAATTTGCACAAGTCTGTTTGTGATAATGTAGTGAGACATCTAAGGACATGAATGGAGTGCCCAGCATGACCCTAAAAATTCCAAAGCTGTGCCCTCAACAGGCAAGGTGATTCTCACCATCCTTTTTGATGTCCGAGGTTCAATACTAATTGAATTCCTCAAGCACAGAAAAACCATTAAGTGATGTGTGCTGTGCGTATGCTGGTTTATCAAGAACGAATGGTCTGGACTGCTCACTGAGGGAGTGATTCTGCTCCAGTATAACATTTGTACAACTGTCTCTAAGGTTACACAAAGTGTAATAGCCAAGTTCAAATGGGGGCAACTTGAGCATTTGCATACAACCTAGACATAGAAATAAATTCTTTGAACAGGGTATTGTTCAGCTCATGAAAAAGAGGGAGCATTGTGCTATGGCCTCTGGTGATTATTGTGATTACTTTGAATAAAGACTTCAGTTATACCCACAGTGTTGTTTTGTGCCTTCTCTTTGAACACGCTTTGTATGTAACAATGCTTATGCACTTGAATGAAAATAGCTGTGTATGGACATGTGCTCCAAATTTGTATATTATTGTTTCATAAATTATTTTCTATTAGACACAAAGAATGTAAGAAGCAACAGTACCATTTTATTGTTAGATGCCCCAAGTGGAAGAGGCGATTTTTTGGTGTTCCATTGTTTTCACTGTTTTTAATGAGATAAACTGGTGCTACATGGTTGGAATGGGAAGAAACCTTTACATGTGCTACAGTGCTAAGTACTTTCTGCCACGCACTTCACAGTGGTGTGCAAACTTTGTATGTAGAGATCTTAATTTCAATATGTGGACACTGCAAAAATTGTTATTTGTACTGAACCTTACATTAAGACCTGTAATTTTTGCAGTAGAAGTTAGCACTTGGTTGTGGGCATTTATAGTTAGCATCATATTGTTGAATTAGTAAACATGATAGTCCCACTAGTAATAGTTTTACCTAAAGAAAGTTTGTTTCTTTGTACTGTGTTACTTCTTGTGCAGCATTGTTGGTTAGTGGGTTCACATTTGTTATTTTCTGTTGCAAGATTTGGTGTGGTACCATCTTGTGACCTTACATAAACAAGAAGAATCTTGGGGCTACTCTTCTAATATGCTGGACCTATATTTGAATTTCTGTCATTGCTGTTCAATTGCTACACTTTTGCCATGCTCCCTACAATAAAATAGCGATTGGTAACAGTAAGAATTTGGTTTCGAATCTTTATAAATGCTACTCACACTAAGTTTTCAGTTTTAAATTCATTGGAAAGTATCTCAAATAAACATGCAGTATGTTTGCATATGAAAGTGAGAATAAGGTGGTGATATCCAGGACGTAAGGTAAGAGTAAAGATCTGCCTTCTGGCCGTAAGTGTGCCAGTCGATACAGGAAGTAAGGGAAGGGTAAAGTTCCACCTTCTTCTCTTAGGTGGGCCAATCGGGCCTGACCCACCACTGTGACATCCTCTGACAATGGCAACATTTGCAGTATGGAGGGATAAGTGGTCACTATTGTGTTTAATGCTTTTGGACCTGCCACTAACTGGTCGTGTAGCTCCTCAGTTGGCCTCATGAGGCTGTGTGTGCCCCCTATCAGTCCCCTCACCACAGAAAAATTGGGAATTGAATCCAGGTCCCCTGCATGGCAGTAGGACAGTCAGTCGCTCTGAGAACTCGGCTATAAAGTCGAATAATATACAGGAGGACATTACCAGAAATCACATGATAGAATTGGTGGCAAATTTAAAATTAGTTATATTTATGAAGACCTGGTGTCTTTCATGCAATAATCACATTAAAATCTAAAACATTTTCTCTCACATTGTGGACATTATTCCAGAAACAACTTGCCATGGATTACATTATACACTACACTTTACATATTCGTCACAACATTGACAGGGAATGGAGATGTCTGTCAGTGAAATTTATAATCTACAGACTTTATCTTCATCTGGTCACCTGTTTTTCTTATTTACATCATGTTTCTCCAAAGTAGATTACTTAATGTCTTTGAGTGAAACAACAGCCAGTGACCATCATATCAGCTGAACACGTGTGTGTGTGTGTGTGTGTGTGTGTGTGTGTGTGTGTGTGTGTGTGTTTTCTGCTCTGAAGGAGGACCTTTTTGTCCAAAACTTAAAAGTTTAGTAGTCTTTTCATTGTGTGTTTCTGCAACTCAACATTACTGTCTCAGTTTAATGTACTGTATCATTATGTATCAGTCCCACTACAGCTGGTGGAAACTACTGTAGTGGCAGCAGATTTTGTGCACGAGATAGACAACCGGAATGTTGTTCTTGGGATTGAGCTCGTGAATAGACATTTCAATTGTACATCAATGAAAAAGGAATTAATTATAATACAGGGTGATTCAAAAAGAATACCACAACTTTAAAAATGTGTATTTAATGAAAGAAACATAATATAACCTTCTGTTATACATCATTACAAAGAGTATTTAAAAAGGTTTTTTTCACTCAAAAACAAGTTCAGAGGTGTTCACTATGGCCCCCTCCAGACACTCGAGCAATATCAACCCGATACTCCAACTCGTTCCACACTCTCTGTAGCATATCAGGCGTAACAGTTTGGATAGCTGCTGTTATTTCTCGTTTCAAATCATCAATGGTGGCTGGGAGAGGTGGCCGAAACACCATATCCTTAACATACCCCCATAAGAAATAATCGCAGGCGGTAAGATCAGGGCTTCTTGGAGGCCAGTGATGAAGTGCTCTGTCACGGGCTGCCTGGCGGCCGATCCATTGCCTCGGGTAGTTGGCGTTCAGGTTCTTCATACAGTTGATTGTGGAATTAGCAGCTCTCTGCTAGCTCTGCGAGTTGATTTTCTTGGGCTGCGAACAAATGCTTGCTGGATGCGTGCTACATTTTCATCACTCGTTCTCGGCCGTCCAGAACTTTTCCCTTTGCACAAACACCCATTCTCTGTAAACTGTTTATACCAACGTTTAATACAGCACCTATCAGGAGGTTTAACATGATACTTCGTTCGAAATGCACGCTGAACAACTGTCGTCGATTCACTTCTGCCGTACTCAATAACACAAAAAGCTTTCTGTTGAGCAGTCGCCATCTCAGCATCAACTGATGCTGAGGCCTAGTCAACAGCACCTCAAGCGAACAAATGTACAACTAAATGAAACTTTATAGCTCCCTTAATTCACCGACAGATAGTGCTTAGCTCTGCCTTTTGTCGTTGCAGAGTTTTAAATTCCTAAAGTTGTGGTATTCTTTTTGAATCACCCTGTATTTAAGTACAATCTGATGTTAAGTGTCTTGCCAGTTGTTCCTTAGTTACAGGTGCTCTGGGGTGACTGTTAATTTTTTTGATGTCAAGTCTCCAGAGTAATATTTTAAAAGTAATTGATCCACAGAATGTATTGAGTGTTAAATATTTTGTAACTAAATATTATATTTTGAGCATTGATTTCTGTGTTGTTGTTTCTTCAGTCTGAAGACTGGTGCGTGATACAACCTCCATGCTAGCCTGTCCTGTGCAAAACCTCTTCATCTCTGTGTAATTACTGCAACCCGCATCCATTTTAATCTGCTTGATGCAGTCAAGCCTTGGTTTCCGTCTACAATTTTTACCCTCCAACATTTACCCCCGTTACCAGATTTACAATTCCTTGATGCCTCGGATGTATTGCATCAGTTGATTACTTCTTTTGGTCAAGTTGTGCCATAAATTTCTTTTCTCCTCAGTTCAGTTCAATTTGATACATTCTTATTAGTTATCGGATCTACTCATCTAATCTTCAAAATTCTCCAGTAGCCACATTGCAAAATATTCTGTTCCCTTTTCTGAGTGATCATCCACATTTCAATTCCAGGAAGACTACATTCCAGGCAAATATATTCTAAAGAGAGTTCCTAACTTCAGTTTGTTTTAGAAGTTAACAAATTTCTCTTTGGGTATAATATGCTAATCCTGACCTCTCTACAGATAAACCTATGAGGGAGTTGCAGCTGCGGTGTGGGCAACTGTATTATTGAGGAACACGAGATATTCCAACCCACCTGCCCCCCACCCCCACCCCCACCCCTCCTGCTTCAAGGTCTGTGGTTGATGGGAGGGGCTGGGGGATATTTTCGTTCATATGTTTTTATTACTTCTCAAACATTGTTGTGCATACAGAGGTTTTACTTGTCCACAAGAGTCAATTCATTGAAATATGTGTATCCTCTGTGTTGTGATAAATAGTGAATACCTAAATCATGTTGCCAAACTTAGGGTTGTTACCACTGGATGCTGATGGGAGCTGCTGTTGCTCTAAGCTACACAGCTACTTTAGTGGCCATTATTTGACAGATTGAGGGAATATTCTGTATTACAGGAAGGTGGATATTAACATTTCTGTCTGCTTCCAGAATAATATTACACCCTTCATTTGTGAGGTGAAAAAACTGTCTAAATATGAGTTGAGCAAGTCACAAAGGAGATGAAAAGTGTTTTAAGTTGGAACTAGTGTAAGTTCACATGGTGTACTCTTACTGAATTGGACCTACTCAGACTTGCAGGATAAGCTACAGGGAATTTTTTTTATCCCCAGTCTGCTGTTCCACCAAAATGAAGCATTTTAATCAAAATTAAGAAACTTCTCAAGCAAACATGGGTGCACAGGAGTCGAGCAATCCTTGTCATCCAGCTGTATGAATCACGTTTCTTGTTAGACCTGGTCAATGGTCATATCAAAGTATGCCATCATTGTGACAATTGGCTACTAGAAACATGTACCACACCAGTAACACAGGCTGGTGGGTGCAGTATTATGCTATGGGTGACCTTCTGAGAAACTAGAATTCTATGGTATCAAAGGAAACAGTCTCAGACTATTAAAAGTGTATCTCAACAACCGTAAACAGGTAGTTTGTGTTTGTAAGGAAATGTCAAACATAGAACATGTTAAATTAGGTGTGCCTCAGGGATCCGTACTGGGCCCCTTCCTGTTTGTGATAATGATCAATGACTCCCCTTGTTTATTAGATCCACCACTGTATTGTATGCAGATGATACAACTTTTCTTCATAGCAATAACAATCTTAATGATCTTAAAACCTGTGCTGAAAATACTCACTCATGCAGCATATTGGTTCAGAGCAAATGGTTTCCTGCTAAATGAAAATAAAACTCAGCAGATAATCATCACTCTAAGAGACAAGCCACTATCTGATGACCCTAGATCTGTTAAATTCCTGGGAGTTTATTTAGACGAAAAGTTATCCTGGGGCCAACATGTAAACTATATTAGTAGTAAGCTATCTAGAGAAATTTATTTATTAAGACAACTCAGAAACTGTGTACTTGAAACATACATCAGATCATCTTATTTTGCATTTTTCCATAGTATAATATCCTGTGGCATTATCTTGTGGGGTAACTGTAGGCATACATGACATCCTATTATTGCAGAAGAAAGCCATTGGGATAATTTCAAATTCTTCACATAAGGCTCACTGAAAACCATTATTTACTAAACAAAAAATTATGACAGTAACAAACATCTATATATACAATGTCTTAATCTTTACGAAGAAGAACCTACAAGATGTGAAACATAGAGAAAATGTACATTGCTACAACCCAAGAAGCATCAAATACATATACACACCTTACCACAGAGTATCAAAATCAATAAATAGCTATGAAGTCACAGTGCACAAACTGTTTATTAAGCTGCCACATGCTATACAGGATCTTCCTGAACCTACATTTCAAGAAAGACTGCATGAATGGTTTATTTCCCACCCGTTCTATGATATCAATGAATTCTTCAACTGTAAAATGCAGTAATCCAACAGATGACCCACTGTATATTTATTGTAATATAAGCTAAAACATTTCAGTAGTCAGTGCCTTATCATACTGTATTATAAATTGTATCTTCATTTGACGTTGTCAATCGCTGTAATGGCCTAAAGACAATAAAATCTTTATTATTTTTATTTATTATTATTATTATTCATTTGGGTTTCCATGGGACCTATGGTAGTAATTGGACACCATGCCAGCTGTAGATTACATGAAAATTGTTGCAGACCACCTGCATCCCTTCATGCTTGATGTCTTCCTCGACACTGATGGCATGTTCCAGCATGATGACTCTCATTGTCACAAAGGCCAGAAATGTGCTAAGGTGGATTTGAGGATCATGATAGTGAACTTGCATTGATGTCTTTGTCAGAAAATTCACCAGAACTGAACCCAGTGGAATACCTTAGGGACAAAATTGGGTTCCAGGTCTGAGCTTACAAACCAGTGGACCTTAATTTCCAGGAGTTCTATGACATGTCTGTAGACACCTGGTGCCACATACTTCTGGAAGCCTATGGAGGCCTTGTCTGATCCATACAATGCAGAATAACTGTTGTATTGTGTCCCAAAGGTGGAGTGCATGCTATTGAGCAAGTGGTGCCATACAATGCAGAATAACTGCTGTATTGTGTCCCAAAGGTGGAGTGCATGCTATTGAGCAAGTGGTGGTGGTGGTGGTGGTGGTGGTGGTGGTGGTGGTGGTAATATTCTTGTTGGATTTGCAGCTGGTATACAATAGCTTGACACAGTTTTCCAGTGCTTTCCAGAGCAGTATTCTGACCTGAAGATGGTAGCCACATGGACCTCTGAAATATTGTCAAGATAACTGTAAGACCTGGTTGCAGACTTTGCAATAATATAATGAATCAGTACACTGGAATGTTTATGTAGTCACATTGGATGATCATAATGTTGTGGCTCATCTGTGTATATTAAAACTGACTGACATATAGCTAAAACCATTGGTCCAAGAAACATGAAATTTGGAGATATTGTGGGCATCAGCTGAGACAGGATTTTTCAAAGTCGACCACTAAGTATATGAAATTTTGCTTGTTAGACTAACTTGCAGCACTGCCTGTCCTGTTATAGTTTGTGTGTAGTAGTAAGGATAGCAGGGTAGGTGTGGAAAAGATGTCGTCTGTCGGAGTGTGCAGGCATGTGGGAGAGACAGGATGGGGGAGTGTGCAAGGACATGGCGGGGACAGGATGATGGACTGCAGTGTTCCTGTGGGAGTGTGGAGTGACATGGCATGGGCAGGATAGTGGGCTGTAGTGTTGCCTCTAGAAGTGTGCAGGGATGTGGCAGGGGCAGGACTGTAGGCTGTTCTGTGCAATGTTGGGGCTGTACTGGGAGGGGGAGATGATGAGAAGGGAAAAGGACATGAAGGTGCTCTGGGGAGGGGGCTGAGAGGCAGGTGGCACCAGGGTTTAGTGAAGACTGAGGACAAGTGGGTTTTAGGACTGACAGAAGTTGTAAGGAGAGTTCCCACTTGTAAAGTTCAGATATGTGGGTGTTAGTTGGAAGTATCTAGCTAGCATGGGCTGTGAAGAAGCTGTTGAAATTGAGCACACCATGTCAAGTGGCACACTCAACAGCCACTATTTAGCAGTGATCATTTGTGTGGACAGACTGTTTGTTCATGATCACCCCCACATAGAGTGCCACACAGTGTTTATTATAAAATTGGTAGACCACATGGCTGCTTTCACAGGTGTCCCTGCCTTTGCTGGGGTAGGGGTTCGTGTATGTCAATGCAGTGTACTACTGAAGGTAGTTGCTGTGCAAACATTCTGTGAATGAAACTTCAGTTATTACACACATTCATTTCCAGATGTCTGTTCACCTTTTGATATGTATAGGGAACTATTACCATATCTGAAAGAAGTCAAAAGTGTGAGTCTCAACCCAAATAACCCATTCATTTTCCTTGTGGTAAATATAGTAAGTGTTTAGATATATTAAAATATTTTGTTTAAAAATACATTATTATTTATAGGGTTTTTATTTGTTGCAGCTTTTTAAGCCAAAGGAGGACAAAGATGACTCGACAAAGCCTCATTCAGAACCTCCAAAGGCTTTGCTGACTGCCTGTAAACAGATTGTAGATTGTCTAATTGAAAATGTGTTAAGACTTGAAGAGACAAGTTTCGCTCCTGACAATGAAGGTCGTGGTTCATCTCAGCGGCTTGTTGCTTGCCTCACTACACTATACCTCTTTGCAAAAATACGCCCACAGCTTTTGATAGATCATGCAACAACATTGCAGCCTTATCTCAGCGTTAAGTGCCAGGTGAGAATAATGTATGTAAAAATTTGGTTATTTATCAGAAGCTGCTTTTTTGTGTGTGAACAATAGTAAATACATTATCTAATAAATTAAGATGCTGCCTTGGGTAAACAAAAACGACCATTTAACATATATTCAGAAAGTAGTACCAATAGTGTATAGTACTGTGTTGTTATTTTATTAGAAGTACAAAATTAAATTTGATTACTTCACCACATAAATCTGACTGTGTGAAGATGATTTTGTCTTATAGATTTCCTTGTGTTGATAAGCCTTGGCATTTATCCTAGATGCATTGCCAACAGCTGTGCATTTGGTATTCTGTCAGTGGTCTGTATTTTCAGTGCTAAGTGCAGCATCTAAATTATCATAATCTATTCCACACTGGGTATTTCTACCTACACTGTCTTATGTCCTTTGCAACACTGTGAAGTACATCTATCTGTGGTGTGGGTTATTTGTGATGAGAGCTTGGGTAATTATCTAAGTGAGAAGTAGGGAGAGACCGAAACATTTTTACAGTATTTCATTTTATAGATTAAAACAGCATCTCTCCCCTTCTGTGCTGCAAAACAGCCTCTGACTGTTCCTTTAAAATTTGGATGAGTCAGTAGGTCTTATTCAAGCTCATGCTTGAAATTTTTGCATGATAAATTGCACACTGAATTCATGTTGTGCTGTTTTTAGACTTGTGGTATGCTGCAGTTATTCACAAGAAAATAAAACTCACTATAACTTGGGCACAGTGCACATGTAAAAAGAAACTTGCCAGTGATGGTAATGGGACACTTTTCATGTGTGTAGTTCCTCTATTCATTCATGAAACTCTCACTAGATTGTAACACTTGATGCTACCACACTCTAGTGCTCTCCAGCAAGACATTTACAGCCTTATTCCTTCAGAAGATAGAATTGCCAGTGACGGGGGGAAAAAATATCTAAAACACTAGCCAGACATTAGTAATAATGTCAGAGAATGGCACATGAAAGTGTAATAGAGATAAACTGAGATGGGGATTCGGTAACAGTTTCAGAAACTCTGTTCATTCCCTTTTGATGTACACAGTGGAACGTGAAAATTGCGTGGAAGATTGTATGGATCCCTTAGTCTCTGCTAGTTGAGCCTTCTGGAAGCCCGTAAGAGCTGTACTTTGTAGAAGACACACCCCCAAGTTTCATTGCTTAGTGCTAATGGTCATTTCAGGGCACAGTCTGAAGGCTATCTATGACATGTTCAAAAAAACTTCAGTCAATATCAACAGTTCCAAAAACATTGACTTTCGTTATTCATGTGTGAAGTATTTTAAATGCTTCAGATAATCGAAATTCTGTAACAGATTACTGAGAAATAAATATATTGTAATATGTCTCGCAGGATGGCTCTTGTTTGAGAGCCTTTATATATGAACCACACCCGAACTGAATTAATATGCATTAGGTAACCTTAGCTATTGAATCAAATAATCTTGCTTTACTCACCTGAAAATATGACATAAACTGCTTGCTGAAGAAATTTGTTTAGGTAAAAATTTTTAAACAGTCGGCCACAATGTTACATTACCTAAGATTGTACCAATTGTTGGTTGCTCATTCTTGCTGTTGTGATCCAGTAAACACAGAACAGTTTTGTTAAATGTGTTAAGTCAAAATTTGAGACTTCTAGACAAATCTGAAATAATTTATCAAATGAGTCCATAAGTTTATTCTTACTCATTCTGACAGACAGTGTGGATATATATTTCTATTGGCTTATGACTGAAGAAAATCATTTCAAGTTGCTCATTTTCACTATGCATTTAAAATTTATAACCAGGTAAGATAACCTTTTTTGAATTATTCATATTTCTTATCTTTCTGATTAAGAGTGAAACTCTGTTGCCACATAAATTTTCTCTTTGTCATATTGCATAAGATTATCTACTTGCAGAACCTTCCACATTTGAATTATATACAGTATAAAATTGCCTTCTACCATATCATTGTAAGATGTATTCTTTTTCTGCCCATTAATCTGTATCTTTTGAAAGGCCAATTGTCTCTTTTTCTGTTTGTTTTCTGAGTACATGATAATACCATTTGAATTTTATAAAAGACATAGCATAAATGTTTATCATATACTGTTATCTGGTATTAATATCATGTAATTGAAGAAAATATTTTTTTTAAATAAATTGATTAATTGTTCAATAATTGTCTGTGTATATGGACATCTTTCATTTCCAGACACAGGGAGACTATCAGATAATAAGCAGTGTGGCTCGCACATTAGAGTTAGTGGTTCCACTTATAGAACATCCGAGTGAAACATTCCTTGCTCAGCTGGAAGAAGATTCTGTAAAGCTTATACTTCAACATGACCGTGCTGTTGTTCAATCATGCTTGTCATGTTTAGGTTCTGTTGTAAATAATGTCACCAGAAATTTCAAACTGATTCGTGACTGCTTCAATAAATATTATGGTAAGTGAATTAAATATTTACTGTAACGTTTTGAAAGTCTTCTTTTTTTATGTTGTTGTGGCTTTGTTTTCAAAAAGTTCTTACTTCATTCAGGTAATGAATGTGTTCTTTAGTGTATGTCAGAATTTTGAGATTATTCGTATGCCCGAGTTCTAGTTCTCATAAAAACTCAGATTTTTGTTAGATTAAAAAATCTAACAGGTATTTTTGAGTTCAATTAAATGATAATCAAGTGAACAGTTGTTTCCACCAACTCGGTGCTTTTACGAGTCACATCACTATTGGAGTTATGTGATATGCACTTCCTCTTACCTGAGAACTATTTCATTAATCCAGTTATAGAACATGTACAATTAAATGTTCATCCTAATTTTTATTCATTTGTTTTGCATGTACGAAGATGAAAGACATGATAAATACCAGAAAAAATCTGAGGACCAACATGAGATTAAAGTGGGGATCTAGGGGTTTTAGGTCTGGCGTGTAGCCATCAAACCACATTAAAATATGAACATTTTAAGGGGAGGAAATAAATTTATCATTTATGTGGTGACCGAAATGTGCTATATTTGTAATAAATAGATGTGCATACAATGGAAAACAGTTGCCATTAAAAGCATGCTTCTGTGCAGTCCACCTCAGAGACGCAAGAATAAAGAGGATAAGAAACCTACAAGGGGAGGTTAAAAAGCTACCGGATCATCTAACACTCAAGTTGTCTGATAAGTCTGTAGAATATATGTCCTCGATGAAATGGGCCAAGATACCTGCTGAAAGAAAAGGATCAGTCTCTGCTTGAGCTTTCAAATGCTGTACAGTAACAGTCTTCGGTGTAACATTACAAATGTAATTTTCCATGTAGCTAATGCATCCATTTTACAACCTTCAGGTCAGCTACTAAGACAACAAATTCCCAGATGGAATGAGGAATACCACTTACCAACTCAGAACAGTTGTACACTTATGCACAGTTGTAAATGCTGGCTGATCCCAGAGAAAACTCGAATAACTCCTATGGAGAGCAAGAAGAGCTCATGGCAGGTGTTCTTGGGCTTGTTAACTATCTACTTAAACGAAAGATGTGAAACAGTCAAAAGGATTTGAAACTTCCTGGGAGATTAAAACTGTATGACATACCAGGACTCAAACCTGGGACCTTTGCCTTTTGCGGACCCAACTGAGTTATCCAAGCACAACTCACAATCCACCCTCACAGTTTTACTTTCACCAGTACCTCAACTTTGGAAGACAGGAGTTTAGGTACTGGCAGAAATAAAGCTGTAAGGGTGCGTTCTAAGTTTTGCTTGGTTAACTGAGTCAGTAGAACACTTGCACACAAAAGGCAAAGGTCCCAGATTTGAGTCCTGGTCCACTCCACACATTTTTAATCTGTCAGGAAGTCTCAAATCGGCACCCACTGCAGTTATGTCTCCAAACGACTGGAGACATTGCTTGGACAATGGCAAAACATTTTGCTAAGGCTACTGCCACCACAAATGTCGATGTGGCATCCTGTTTGCACTTTGGAATTTTGAGACCCTGCAATGCTAAGATATGTAACCGCTGCTTCTTCATGTAGGAGCTGCATTCTGTCCCATATGAGACACCATTACTGCATCCAGTCCTGACTAAATAAATTGCAGCATGTTTTAAGCACCTTTGAAACAAAAAACTAGAACTTTTTAAGACAATATGACAGACAGGACAATTTTTCCACTCTTGGATGGAGGCTAGTTTGGTCTCTAATCTTCTCAAATCAGGAAAAGTGTGTAAACAGAAGTGTTGCATTCACTAGCTCAACCATTGACTGGTCCTGTGTTAAGCAACCAGGAAGCTCCTAACCAACTTTGAAATTGGCCCCCAGGACTGTTACCAACTTGACCCTACTAGAGGCATCTAGGTCTTTCTTACGCAGATAGCATTTTATTGGAACATTTTCTTTATTATTCTCCCCCCCCCCCCCCCCCCCCCCCCCCGACATAAAAATGCATATGAAACATACTTGTTGTTCCAGTATACTGGGACATCTCCATTGATGGGACTTCTGTGGTCATCTGCCTGTATTCACACAGTCTTTTCTATCATAGTGGTTGTTCCGATACCAAGTTGGTAAAGTTCCAAGTGATTGATTTGAGCTGACGGATAACATTCCTCGAAGAAGGAATTTAATTGTATGCTACGGTCGCAGGTTTGAATCCTGCCTCGGGCATGGATGTGTGTGATGTCCTTAGGTTAGTTAGGTTTAAGTAGTTCTAAGTTTTAGGGGACTGATGACCACAGCAGTTGAGTCCCATAGTGCTCAGAGCCAATTTAATTCTAACAATCTTTGCCATTAATAGTTAAAAGTAAGAAAGTCAGAACTGTAATATTTGTTTGTGGGTGGCTTTGCAATATTTAATTAACCCTCGAATTGGGCAACAATGACTTGCCACTTACAGTTTATAGTTGGAAGAGAGGGAGGAGTGGGACAAAGGCTTTCGCTTTAGAGCATAGATGCAAATGTGTGATACAATTCTAAATTTTGAACATACTGTATGATGAGATTCTGAGCTTTAAATATGATTCACAGGTGCTGTAGTAACCACACTTGAGGGACCTAAAGAAAAGATTCTTGACTGAACATGTTTAACTGCTTATGCCACGACTCATGTGAAGCCAACTGGGCATGTTGTATAAAGCTTTTGTGTAATCTTAGCTAGATAGGGATGTGCAGGATAGGGCTCAGCAAGACCTATTTATCTGAAGACAATAGATGCAATCTATTATTAAATGATTTGGTTGGCCACCAGTGCCTACAAAAGCTTCTCAATACTCAACCTCTTGACATGTGACAGCAGCTCCTCAAGGGGTATGCCATGTGCATAGGCTCTTTGCTATTCCAGCATCAAAGACATATTAAACTATTTGCTTAGCTTGCCATAGAATTGATTTTAAGTTACCTGTGAACATTGGAGTTACTTGGTATCCACACAAAGCAGTTTGTGTGTTACAAAGATTGACTTTAGCTTGGAGATGACTGCCTGTTTGGTTATTGATGACATCTAGAATTATTTTAGGTTTGCTATTCTGTGGCAAAGACTTCTCTCCTAAATATGCTGTGAGCTTCAGGTTTCCATATAATTTTTAGTTAGTGTGACCAAAATGTAACAGTATTCACAGATGTGTCAAAGGAAGAAGAGTATCTAGGCTGCTCTGTGGTTTTTCTTGACTACTTCCACAAGATTTGCTTACCAAATGAATTTTGCAGCATTTTATGTACAGTTACGCACAATCTTGTGAGCAATAGAGCAGCTGAGATATATTTGCGCTGAGAAATTCATCGTCTGCTGCAACCCTGTGTGTACGCTATTCAGTGCATATACATAGCTGATATGCAAGCCCAGGAAATGCAGGATTATGTTCTACATCCACAAAGGTGGCGAAGAGTGTTGTCATTCTGCTGAGAAAAGTCCATGTGGGAATTGAGGGGAATAGAGTAGTAGGCATCATCACAGCTGAAAGAGCATTTACTATCAAGAAGTAGCATCCAGTAATGCCTCTTCCCCACCTATTTGTGCAGTTGTATTCTCGCACTTCGCAGCCTGTAAAGAGATCCATGACCCCTTACACAGATATATACATGATGCCCCAATCAGGTTGCATAGGGAAAAAATAGATTACCAAGTGCCTTGTCCACCAGGTCAATGACATTGTTTTTGCTGAGTAGAGAATGGAGCACATTTGTGTCGTTACTATGAGTAGGTAGTTGCCGAGTGTGTTCTTTTCCACCACGGGCTGGTCCCTCAGCAGATCAGTATAATTACTGCTAACTAGTGAGAAAAGTGCATTTATTACAATAAAAATAACTACCTTTATACCGTGGTATCATCGACTGAGCCGGCAATAGATTTTAGTGTGGATTACATGGAATTAACCAGGAATATCCTGTGATGAAATCACAGTGTATTTGAAAAGTAAGAATGATCATGTATGATTTTAGGTTTTGCTGGTGTAGGAAGATCTTTCTCAGAAGGTATTTCTCGGGTATTCAGGTGGGCGACATTGCGCAGAAGGTATGATATTTCAGCAAGCTGACTTCTTGTCATCTTCAAGCATTCCTGATGACTGTCTGTCTTTCGCCAACAGCCTCTGGCCAGACATGTCTGGACACTGTGTGGTGCAGTGATGGGGGAAGTGCATTACTGGGGCTCAATCCAGTGTACTCATTCACACTGCTGCCAGTACTGGACAAGAGTCCCTACTTGCATGGTGACAATACATCCTCAACCTCTTCAGTTGCTGTGATGGAAGCGAATTGCCACTTAGATTACCCTGTGCTTTGACCATGGTTAAGGCTGTGTCCCAGACCTTGTGAGATTGAAAACCACTTTTTATTTATTAGTTTGTTGTGTAGTCAGATCTTTACAGCCTCTTTTAGATTACAGTCTCAGAAGTTGTTGGACATTGCAACAATTTCATGTTGTCGTAATTCACAACATGTCTGTGGGAGATGCAGTGCTCTTGTCCCTGTGGACTCTCTTGGCTGTTTGTTGTTTATGCTCAGCATATCAGTTGCTAAACTGACAATGCCTCTTGCAGTGCAGGTGAAATCTGATATCATGTGGTTCAAAATTCAAAAGGATTTTATTTATGCACACACAATTCATTTGTTTTTAACCTTTCATGTTAGTTACTTTTTAGCTGAGTTGACCTCTGTTGTTTCCCATTTCAGCCTTCCAGGAATAAAAAGGGAAAGTGTTGTGCAGTAGCAAACAGTTGAATAGTGTGAATGTGTGCTGGTCTTGTCTTAGTTTGGTTTGGGCTGTTACTGACCATCCCATAACTTTTTTGTGACAATGAGTCTGAGTATGACAAGAATACACAGCGTGTCTGTTGTCTATAAACTGTCCACGTATGTGCTTGTGTGTTTCTAAGCTGTGTAACAACATAATGAAAGATCTTTTTATGCACCTCCTGCCCACAGCTAAAATGTACATTATGTAATTGCCCTCAAATTACAGTTGTATTGCATTGTAATTTGGTTGGTGTTGAAAAAGATTTAATTGTAATCCATATCTACATCTATGCTCAGCAAGCTTGTGTGTGATGTGTACTACTAGGTTCATAGCCTACTGGGATCACTTCATCGCCTTTCTGTTCTGTCTGCAATAATGTGTGGGTATAACGATGTAAGTAATGTTCTTTTAACTCGTCTTCCAACATAAGCTCTTTGAATTGTAAGAGAAAGCCTATCCGTGATGCACAATGTCATCTCACTATCAGCACCTACTGGAGATTGTTGAGAAATTCTGTGGTGTCCACACACTGAGTAAATTAATATGACATTCCTGGAAATTATTCCTTGAATTTTCTGTATCTTCCATTAGTCCAGTATATACACTTTGGTATGAGTATTCCTTTTTCCTTTCCTTTCCTCCTCCTCCTCCTCCTCCTCCTCCTCCTCCTCCTCCTCCTCCTTTTTTTTCCTTCAAAAAGTTATTTAAACACTCCTCTCCTACTTTTTATAAATTGAAGACCTCACGTACCTCAAAAATGTGACCTGAGTACATATTCACATTTTGGAAGAAAATGATTAAAGGTATGATGAACTGGTTTATGTCTACATCTCTTTACTCTGTAAACCACTGTTAAGTTCATGACAGAGGGCATTTCCCACTGTACCATGTGTTAGGGTTTGTTCTCATTCCATATGTGTAGGGGCTGCAGGACTAATAACTTCCTAATTGAACTGTACACATTGTAATTAGTGTAACCTGGTCTTCGCTGTTTCTATGATAGCATTACTTCTGGAGCTGTCATATTTCCTCAATTCCTTGATTAATACTGGTTACTGAAGCATTGTAAGTAGGCTTTTGCAGGATAGTTGATACCTGTCTTCAGGCATCTGCCAATTCAGGGTTTTCACAATATCTGTGATGCTCTCCTGTGTATCAGACTAACCTGTGATCATTTTTGCTGTCCTTCTTTGTAGAATTTCAGTACCTCCTGTTACCCCAGTCTGATGTGGGTCCCACACACTTGAGCAATAGTCAAGGATGGTTCACAGAAGTGTCTTGTAAATAGTCTTCTGTGTGTAGACTAACTGGATTTTCCCAGTGTTGTACAATCGAACTGAAAATGTACTACCTGCTTTACCTACAACTGAACGTATGTGACCAATTTCACATCGCCACAAATGGGTATACTCAGGTACTTATCTGAGTTGACTGATTCCCATTGTCTGGCAAATTATTAACATTCCGCATGAACAGCAAGGGTCACAACATACTTCCATGGGTCACACCTGAAGTTTCATCTACTTCTGTCTATGACTCTCCACTGAAGATAACATGTTGTATTCTCCATCATAAGAAAGGCTCAATCCAGTCATAAATTTCATTTGAGACCCCAGATGATGATGATTTCATTAATCAGCATTGGTGTGGTATTGTGTAAAATGATTCTTCAAGGCCAAGACATACTGTGTCATCCTAATTACCTTGATCCAAACCATTCCAGGATGTCATATGAGAGAAGTGAGAGTTGTGTTTCTCATGACCACCATTTTCAAAATCCATCCTGGTTGACATGGGTGTTTCTGTATCCACTTTCAATTTTAATTTCTGTGTCATCCATGACTGTCTGAACACTAATTGTGGTGCTACTGAGAGCCTTTACATAGGACAAGAATTTCTCTTAGTTTCTTTTCTTTTTTTTTTTTTTTTGAGGTATTCGAGTAAGATCCTGATACGATAGTCTTCTGAAGTTTCACACTTCCTTTCAGTGTTGCAGTGCTTAATTTTCTGATGAAAGGTTCAGAGTTGTTTTCACCTCTCTACATTGTATTCATTTGAGAAATATATTGCCACCTGTGCTGTTACTCCTCTAATTTGTGTTCTAGGGTCACACAGTGTTATTTGCCACCTTCATCAGTAACAATGAAAGTGATCAAGATATTTCTGGATTAATATTATGGACACATGGAGTGCACAAATTCCCCTCCATAAATTGTAATTTAGTTGGCCCATACTTCCCCTAAATCACATATGACAAATGAGGTATTTGTTTCCCTCCCTGTCCGTCATCTAACCTAATGCTTTGTGTTTTATGGCATTTCTGCTAGTGAGATGTGACAGCTAATCTTCCTAAATTATGTATTCTTTTAGCAGATTTGTTCTAATTGATTTTGAGCTCAATAGAGAATGCTATTAAATTCATTGCATGTTGGTCATTTGAGATTTAGAGCAGTTTCTTTCATATGCCTTCATGTCATGTGAATAAGGTCTAAAATTTTTGTGTCTTTTATACAGTATCCCTCTTTCACAGAGCATTTAAAATGTTAGTTATTCCCGTATACAGAAGGGTAAAAAAATCTATCTGACATTTTGTTGTGTGTTCATTCAACTCTACCATTGAATGATGATCCATTTCTTTTAATCGGCTGATTCAGTAATGAAAGCTCTTTTTGTCACAGCAAAACAAGGTTTTACTTTACATTTGTAGCAGTTCTTGGTCTATTTAGTCCAGTAACAGGATACTTTTTGCTTGCAAAAAATGAGGCACAAGATTGTATTTTCTAATCTTGTAGATATAGTTGAGAGTATGGTGAATCCAAGTTTTTGATCTTCCAATTCCTTGGGACAACTTTTTGTGGCAGAAAAAACAAGAAATTTTGGCTTTTCCCCCAGATTTACTGTCACAAAATGAAAGGGCATTAAATTTGGCATCAAATGACCTACTTAAGTGTCAAAATTGGTACAGCCTTATGGTTCCAGTCAGTTGTCAAAGTTGGACCATTTTTACCAACTTGGCTAAAAAGTTGTCTACAACACACATAACTCAGAAACAGGTACTCCATATAAAAAATATCAAGTTATCAAAGTTGTAGAGTATGAAAGTTCATGTTACAGAATCATCTAATTTTTCAGTTTTAGGTACTACTAAGTGTTCACACACTTGAAAGCTAAAGTAATTCGATTTTTAAGTCAAAGTTATCCAATGAAATAAAATTTCCAGTGGGAAGATGGCTCTCTAATTAGCGCACATGTGTTTTGTATGTATATCTTTTTTAATTTTCTCCATTCATGTGCGTTTTTATTCATAATTTATCTATGCCTTTCTAGTTAACAATGGGTCGCTAAAATGAAAACAAAGTACGTAGTAATGGCCAACACGTATTTATGTATAAGTAATATATTTTTTTTTACAAATGAACAACTAAAAGGACATGACAATATTAAAAAACACAATTTAAATATCAGAGATTCCCCTTTTATCAAATTTCAATCCCATTGACGTTGCTTGGGAGACCGTGGCAGGTCCTGGTTCAGTAACCAATCTTCTGGATCCATTGTGGCACCTTCACCAACTTCCTCATCCTGGAACATACCTTCGATCTCTTCTTCATCACTGTCTAGCTTAATTTCTGGGGCATTCTCACAAGATAAGCCACAATAGTGTTTGCATCGAGTAGCAGTTCAGTCGAGATTTGCGGCATACACATACTGCTATGTATTCTGTTTATGATGCACAGGGAACCATCTTCAGTAGCGTGTGCAGTACCACATCTTTCGTAATCTTCACAGGAAACCAGCTTCATAAGTCTTTCTTCCATCCCCCACTGGCATGGATCAGTTTTCTGACCCAGCCAAGACTGCGCTTGATGGTAGGATAGCAGTGAGTGCCACCTTGCTGCATCCGATGTTGGCAGTAACATTTCAAGTTTGAAAGATTTTCCTGGGGCAGACTTTACAAAAAGCTTGTACCTGAGCTCATCCAAATGTGCAGCTGGGATTCCCATATAGTGCTAATATCAGCTGTTCCCCTGCCTGCATTATTACATCTTGAGAGACTGAGGGTTTAACAAATTCAAGGTTTAACTAATTCAGCAGGTTGCACTTCGAGGTGTAGCTGTTGCTCCATAAGGTTTAGTAACTTCACATTTCCTTGTTCCAAAAAGGAGGATGTGGTATCATATCCTGTGAAGGCACGGCTAAAAAAATGCTAGAGTATCACACTCCTGCTGTTTTCCATCTTCCCTGTTTAAGAAAGTACAAGGTATTGAAATTGTCACACTGTCAGACTCAGAAGCCTGAATAATAGTGTTCCCACAATCTTTGAATCTGCATCTTCTGCTGCACTTGAATACCTCCATTTCAGATTCACACATGAGCATCAAAATCAAATAGTTGTTGTTGCTTTTGTGTTGTGAGAAACTTCTCCTGTGCGACGGCAACATTTGTACCTTCATCAAAAATTATATCTGATGAAGAACCTTAACTATGATTCTCAAATATGTTGCATTTTTCATGTAAATGGCTCCAAACTTTTCTTTCTTATGCCAAACAACCTTATGCAGTAGGTGACCACCATACACCACAAAGCTTTTTATTTTGGGTATTTCATTCTGTTGGAGAGATGTGAATGCATCACAGAGAGGTGATTTTGTACACTTATTGAGACTGTCTTGTGTGAACAATGACATGGGGTATGGAGAAAGTTCAAATGAGAAACAAAACTTAGTCTTTATCAGACTGATTGATAACAATCAATCTGTGAAACAATGTTAATGCGTTTATGGTATGATCCCTCTTCTTCCCTATCTTTAGAGCCATAGCGCAGGATGCACATGTTATAACAAATGTTCCAATACTTTGCAAGCCCAGTCATCACCTCTCCTTTCAGCTACCCCCAATAACAGTATCTCTTAATTCAAGTTTCATCATTTTATGAACAACATTTTACTTTGCATAGGGAAGTTTGCAAAGTTTCTCCGAATTACCATCAATCTCCTCACCACAATAAAAGCAGTGTTTATTAAAATTAAATGCCTTCTCGTATGGTCGAAGATTCAACATTGATGGTGCAGGGCCTCTTGTGAAAGGTGATCTATTAAGTTTTGGGTTATTGTACTACTTCTGACATGCACTGTGCACTTAAACTTCAGCCAGACCAGTTAATAACTTAAGATGTGCCCACCTCCGTATGATCTGGAGCACTCATTTTAAATGCACAGACTGCACAATGAAAGTAAATTCAAATTAGGAAACAAAGATTTTTCAAGGCACGAGGAGTTAAAACATGTCTGTTGCACAACACAGGAAGACCGGGCATGGCTAGCAATGGAAACAATAAAAAGGAATGGAGGGGCCTTGTCTGTTTACTGCATGCCATTCAAGGGAGATCTTTAGCTACCCCTACACCTGAAGGTGGGACAGATTTAAGTCTTCCTATTGGAAATTTCATTTTATTGAAGAGCTTTGACTAAAAAAGGAATTATTTTGGCTTTCAGATGTATGAATGCTTAATAGTGCCTAAAAATGAAAAATTAGATGCTTTTGTAACAAGATATTCCATGCTGTGCTACTCTGATACATAATTTTTCATCTGGAGTAGCTGTTTTTGTGTTGCAGGCAGTGGGAGCTGACTTCTTAGGTAAGCTGATAAAAGTAACTAACTTTGACAACTGATTTTGGCCAAACAGTTCACAGATTTTGACATTTTAAGTAGGTCATTTGCTGCAAAATTTAATACTCTTTCATTTTGGGACAGGTAATATTTTCGTTAGGATACAAAGTATCCAAGTTATAGGTGAAGATCTGAAAAAAGTGCCAAATTTCTTGTTTTTTTGGCCACAAAAATTGTCCCAAGGGTTTTGAAGGTCAAAAACTAGGATTCTACAAACTTTCAAGTATATACATAAGATAAAAGAATAAAATCTTCTACCTCATTTCTTGCAAGCAAAGGACCTTTGTTGTGACGCCATTATTGGACTAATTATAGCACTTTATCTAGTATAACAATCAATTGTGTTGTGTTGTAAAATTTGCTAATGCCAGAGGTATATAAATTCAGCCTGTAATGCACCAAGTGCTAGCTGTCACAAAAACTGCCTTTTCCTTCAGGTCATAACAATATTTCACATATTGGACTTAGTTTTTGTTATAATATTTAGTCAGATTTTGTGTTAACATCATCTCCATGTTCAAAGCATAGGTTATGGGTGATAAAAAATAATGCACATTATATAGTTAGCTGGCACACTCTTTTCATGCTGTCCTGGGGTTGTAAAAGCCATACCGAAGTAAATAAAAAAGGTGATATGACCACTGTTGTTTCCTGTATACATCAATGATGATGCAGGCAGGGTGAACAGCAATCAGCAGCTGTCTGCTGCTGATTCCGCTCTGCACCCTATGGTGGCTTGTAGAGTGTGTATGTAGATGTAGATACAGAAATAGAAAAAGTATTCTGCCCCTGGCAACAAGCATGACCACAACGTCCTCCACTTCTCTCTCTCTCTCTCTCTCTCTCTCTCTCTCTCTCTCTCTCTCTCTCTCTCTCTCGCCCTTCCTTGTTCTAATTCCACTCATGTCACTACTCCACATTGACCAGAGTTCTGAACACAATGCATTGGGCAACAACACTGAATGGCAACTCTCGATTTTATGAAAGAGGCTGAGGCCACAGATCCATGAATGAGATGAAAATAAGAGTTTCGTATTAATTTTACTCCTGAAATTTGCTGAAAGAAACTGGTTATTACTGTTCCAACATGAATCTACAACAGGGACAGAGTTAATCAAATGAAAGCCAATGGGCACAGATAATTCTGTGTTTCAGAGTCATACAGGTCAAGTTCTGTGTAGTCAGAAAGTTCACTTACTTGCATTATCTTCACTGATTTTGGAGAGATGATGCCAGGCAGCTCCCTACTTGCTTGGTATAGTTCGCTGCTAGATTATCTGCCAGGAGATTTGCAATGGTGGCAGAATCAGTAATTAATAATGAATTTTGGAAGATAATACGAGGGGGTGTCCAATAAGTAAAGCATAATTTTTTTTTTCTGAAAGCAGGTGGGTTTTATTCAGGCCATATACTGCTTACTATGGAGTGCATCCTTCATTGCGCCATGCAGATGGAAGTTGGAAGGTGAAAGATCTGCGCTGTTGGGTGGATGAGAAAGAACAATCCAGTGAAGTTTTGTGAGTTCTTCTTGGGTGCACAAACTTGTGTGAGGCCTTGCGTTGTCATAGAGAAGGAGAAGTTCATTTTTAATTTTTTTGTGGCGATGAATGTGCTGAAGTTGTTTCTTCAATTTCCTGAGAGTAGCACAATGTACAGCAGAGTTAACAGTTGCACAATGTGGGAGGTTATCAAATAGAATAACCCCTTCAGAATCCCGGAAGACTGTCACCATGACTTTACCAGCTTCGAACATTTTATTTGGAGGAGAGGTGGTTTGGTGCCACTCCATGGATTGCCGGTCTGTATCCAGTTCAAAGTGATGAGCACATGTTTCATCATCTGTGATGATGATTGACAAAAAATTGTCATTACGAGCCTCATAATGCACAAACAATTCTGCATGGATGGTTGTTCTTTGCTCTTTATGGTCTTTTGTTAAGCAGCGAGGAATCCAGTGGACACAACCTTTGTCCAGTGGACACAACCTTTGTGTACCCCCAACTGGTGGATGAGTGTGTCAGCACTAGCATTTCCAGTTGTGCACTAAGATGTTTGAATGTGCTCTATTGATCATCTCAAATGAGTGTGTCAGCACAGTTGGACATTGTAGGAGTCATAGCTGTGTGTAGCCAGCTGGCACATGGGAGATCGCACAGGTTTGTGCGACCTTGTTGTGTTGATGACAGACACCTCTCCCAATGACTCGCTATACTTTTGTTTGCTGCCAGGTCTCTGTAGACATACTGCAAGCACCTATGAATATCTGTGATGTCATGGTTTGAACACACCTCTGTTGCAGATGCAATTTTGAAGGCTGTCTATAGCGCTGCCCTCTATCAGAACTTCATGAAACTCCAGGGGCTGAAGCAGGAATATTTCATGATGTCCCACAACAAATGCTGCATTTTTTCAACCAAAATTGGATGAGGAAAAAAAAGTGTTTCATTACTTGTTGAATGTCCGTTGCAAATCACTGCTTCAAATATTTTTACTGAATGATTTATTACCAGTAAACATGGAAGCTTGTGTAAATTTAGTTCTGAACCATTGCTACAACAGCAAGATCAGATTCTAAATGTCCTCCCAGCAAGTCTGTGAAGCTACAAGAGTCCTTTCACGAGATGGTGGTGGTCCCTTCCTTTGTGTGGCACAGCAAATAGCAGCTATGTTTACTTTCAAGACTAATACCCATCTAATTCATAAAACTAATATGCATCTAATCCATGTGGCCTGGGAATTACAAACTGAATTAATACATAATGGATGCATCTCATACAATGGTAACCGATATGACGGACCAATCGCGGTCCTCTGGTTTGGAGCCGAGTGGAAGGCTTAGACCAGAGGCTCAGATGATTCTGCAGAGATCTGGGGTACAAATTTCTCGACCTCCACTATCTGGTGAAGAAATTTAGGGTCCACCTGAATAGGTCAGGCATGCACTACACGCAGGAAGCGGCTACAAGGGTAGCTGAGTATGTGTGGAGTGCACATGTGGGTTTTTTAGGTTAGAAGATTCCCTCCCTAGGCCCGACAAGACGCCTCCCGAGACACGGCAAGGTAGGAGTAGGCAAAATGCAACAGGGAATAACGATATTAATTTGGTAATAGTAAACTGCAGGAGCGTCTATAGAAAGGTCCCAGAACTGCTCTCATTAATAAATGGTCACAATGCCCACATAGTACTAGGGACAGAAAGTTGGCTGAAGCCAGACGTAAACAGTAATGAAATCCTAAACTCAGATTGGAATGTATACTGCAGAGACAGGCTGGACAGTGAAGGGGGAGGCATATTTATAGCGATAAAAAGTGCTATAGTATCAGCGTAAATTGACGGAGATTCAAAATATGAAATAATTTGGGTGAAGGTCACGGTTAAAGCAGGCTCAGGCATGGTAATTGGATGTCTCTATAGGTCCCCTGGCTCAGCAGCTGTTGTGGCTGAGCACCTAAAGGATAATTTGGAAAATATTTCGAGTAGATTTCCCCACCATGCTATAGTTCTGGGTGGAGATTTTAATTTACCGGATATAGACTGGGAGACTTAAACGTTCATAACGGGTGGCAGGGACAAAGAATCCGGTGAAATATTTTTAAGTGCTTTATCTGAAAACTACCTTGAGCAGTTAAACAGAGAACCGACTCATGGCGATAACATATTAGACCTTCTGGTGACAAACAGACCCGAACTATTTGAATCAGTTAATGCAGTACAGGGAATCAGCGATCATAAAGCGGTTACTGCATCGATGATTTCAGCCGTAAATAGAAATATGGAAAAAGGTAGGAAGATTTTTCTGTTTAGCAAAAGTGACAAAGAGCAGATTACAGAGTACCTGACGGCTCAACACAAAAGTTTTGTCTCAAGTACAGATAGTGTTGAGGATCAGTGGACAAAGTTCAAATCCATCGTACAATATGTGTTAAATGAGTATGTGCCAAGCAAGATGGTAAGACATGGAAAAGAGCCACCGTGGTACAACAACTGAGTTAGAAAACTGCTGCGGAAGCAAAGGGAACTTCACAGAAAACGTAAACATAGCCAAAGCCTTGCAGACAAACAAAAATTACACAAAGCGAAATGTAGTGCGAGGAAGGCTATGCGAGAGGCGTTAGTGAATTCAAAAGTAAAGTTCTATGTACTGACTTTTCAGAAAATCCTAAGAAATTTTGGTCTTATGTCAAAGCGGTAGGTGGATCAAAACAAAATGTCCAGACACTCTGTGACCAAAATGGTACTGAAACAGAGGATGACAGACTAAAGGCCGAAATACTAAATGTCTTTTTCCAAAGCTGGTTCACAGAGGAAGACTTCACTGTAGTTCCTTCTCTAGATTGTCGCACAGATGACAAAATGATAGTATCGATATAGACGACAGAGGGATAGAGAAACAATTAAAATCTCTCAAAAGAGGAAAGGCTGCTGGACCTGATGGGATACCAGTTCGATTTTACACAGAGTATGTGAAGGAACTTGCTCCCTTTCTTGCAGCTGTGTACCGTAGGTCTACAGAAGAGCATAGTGTTCCAAAGGATTGGAAAAGGGCACAGGTCATCCCTGTTTTCAAGAAGGGACATCGAACAGATGTGCAGAACTATAGACCTATATCTCTAATGTCGATCAGTTGTAGAATTTTGGAACATGTATTATGTTAGAGTATGATGACTTTCCTGGAGACTTGAAATCTAATCTGTAGGAATCAGCATAGGTTTCGAAAAAGACAATTGTGTGAAACCCAGCTTTTTGCAGATGATGCTGTGGTGTATCGAGAGGTTGCAACAATGGAAAATTGTACTGAAATGCAGGAGGATCTGCAGCGAATTGACGCATGGTGCAGGGAATGACAATTGAATCTCAATGTAGACAAGTGTAATGTGCTGCGAATACATAGAAAGAAAGATTCCTTATCATTTAGCTACAATATAGCAGGTCAGCAACTGGAAGCAGTTAATTCCATAAATTATCTGGGAGTATGAATTAGGAGTGATTTAAAATGGAATGATCATATAAAGTTGATCGGAGGTAAAGCAGATGCCAGACTGAGATTCATTAGAAGAATCCTAAGGAAATGCAATCCGAAAACAAAGGAAGTAGAATACAGTATTCTTGTTTGCCCACTGCTTGAATACTTCTCAGCAATGTGGGATCCATACCAGATAGGGTTGATAGAAGAGATAGAGAAAATGCAACGGAGAGCAGCGCGCTTTGTTACAGGATCATTTGGTAAATGCGAAAGCGTTATGGAGATGATAGATAAACTCCAGTGGAAGACTCTGCAGGAGAGACACTCAGTAGCTTGGTACAGGCTTTTGTTGAAGTTTCGAGAAGATACCTTCACCGAGGAGTCAAGCAGTATATTGCTCCCTCATATGTATATCTCGCGAAAAGACCATGAGGATAAAATCAGAGAGATTAGAGCCCAAACAGAGGCATACCGACAATCCTTCTTTCCATGAACAATACGAGACTGGAATAGAAGGGAGAACTGACAGAGGTACTCAAGGTACCCTCCGCCACTCACCGTCAAGTGGCTTGCTGAGTATGGATGTAGATGTAAATGTAATGTGTAGTGGAGCCGAGTGCTACATCCTCGCCGGAGCAGACCAGAGAACCCTTGCTGGCAGCTGCTGCTGCTGCTGTACCTTGTGCACACACAGTGCTGAGCCTCTATGTGTGGCAACCTTATGGTTCTTTCTGCCACAAAGGACTCACTCTTGTGTGTCTGTCACTGCTTGTTGGCTCCCACAAAGAAATGCTCTCATCAGCTGTCTTTCACCTTATTTAATTCTGTAAGAAAATTCCAGTAGAATGTAAATACTTGGGGAGTAAAGAAGACCACTCGCTGGAAAGCGGAAGAATTGGGTCGGAGACAGCCACACACAAAAAAGAATGGAGAAGCTGGTTAGCTTTTGGAGCACCCCCCCCCCCCCCCCCCCACACACACACACACACACACACACACACACACACACACACACAATGATGGCTGGATGCACAATGCCAGTGCTGCATTTCGGCACAGGGACTAGGTTGGGATGTGGGTTGTGACGATTGGAGATTGGGGGGGGGGGGGGGGGGGGGGCAGGTGGCAGGAAGAGTCGTTGGGCTGGGTGGTGGCTTAGGAGGAGGCAGCTGGTGTGCCAGCTAGAAATGAAGGAGGGAGGGGTGACGGGTGGATGGACTAGGCATGCACTGTGATGCCTGGGTGTCAGAGACTGTGGTGAATGGCACACACTAAAGCTGACCTGGGGAAGTGAATTAGGAAGGCATGATAGGATGGAGGAAGGGGTGAAGGATTTGGGCACAGTACATTACTGGAGACTGAGGCCAGGACTCCTACAGGAGTGAAGGATGTGTTGCAAGGGTAACTCTCATCTGTGTAGATCAGAGAAGCTGCTGGTGGTGGGAAGGATTCAGATGGCTTGGGTTGTAAGGCAGCCATTTGAATTAAGCATACTATGCAAAGCTATATGTTGTACCATTAGGTCGTCAACTTTGTCCTTGGCAACAGTTTGGTGACGGCCAGTCGTCCTTCTGAATAATTGGTTGATAGTCATACTGACATATAAAGCTGTGCAGTGTTTGCAGCAGAATTTATATATGTCATGACTGCTTTAATAGGTGGTCCACCCATTGATGGGGGTGGGGTAGTTCTGTAACAGGACTGGAGTAGTAAGTGCTGTGTGGGTGGCCTGGTCTTCTACAGAGAGAGAATCCCTGTGGCAAGAGGTTGGGAGAGGGAGTGGCATAGGGATGGAGTAGAATGTTTTCTAGGTTTAGTGGGCAGTGGAACACCACTTTGAGGTTGGGAAGGATCTGGGGTAGGATGTCCCTCATTTCAAGTCATTTTGACAGATAATCATAGCCATGAAAAAGGACAAGTTCAGGGTGATACTGGATGGTGAAAGAGGGAGGACTGCTCCTTTGTAGCTGATTCTTGACTGTGGTGGGAGGATTGGGGTGTGTGAGGATATGGCACAGGAAATCTGATTGCAGACTGGGTTTGGGAGATAGTGCCTGCCTGTGAAGTCCTTTCACTGCTGATATGTTGCCCATGGGCACTGGGCTGAATGGGAGGGATTCATTTTGTGTAGAAGGAGTGGCAGCTATTGAGATGCAGGCACTGTTGATGGTTAGTAGGTTTAATGTGAACAGGGTGGTGAAGGAAGCCATTGGAGAAGTGGACTTCAACCTCCAGGAAGATGGCACATTTGTATGAGGAGGATCAGGTGAAACAGATGGTAGATAACGTGTTGAGGTTGTAAAGGATTGAGGTTAGGGGTCTTGACCCTGAGTCCAGATCATTAAGATATCATCAGTGATACTGAGCCAGACTGGGGGTTTGGAGTTTTGGCAGACTAAGAAAGCTTCCTAGGTTGGTATAAAAGGATACCATCTAGGTCACCATCCTATGCCAACCTCTTTATGGGCCATCTAGAGGAAATCTTCGTAGCCTGGCAAAACTCCAAACCCTTAGTCTGGTTCAGTTTAATGGATGATATCTTCAGGATCTGGACTCAGGACCAAGACACCTGATCCTCATTCCTTTACAACTCCATCTTTTGTCCTATTTGCTTCACCTAGTCCTCCTCACCCCAGCATGCCACCTCCCTAGTTGTTGACTTCCACCCCTTTGTCCATATTATACTCACTAACAATCAGCACTATCTGCATTTGGACAGCTGCCATCCCTTCCACAACAAAAATCTGTCCTATAGAGCCTGGCCCTCATGGGTAATGTATCTGCAGCAATGAGAACTCCCTTACTCATTATACTGAATGGGTCACAAAGACCTTCACAGAGAGACTACCACCAAACATAGTGCACAGCCATGTGGGTTGGCTGTGTTGTGATCTAGGGCACCTTGCCACAGTTCGCACGGCTCCCCCCCCCCCCCCCCCCCCCCCCCCCCCCCCCATTGGAGGTCAGTCCTCCCTTGGGTGTGGGTGGGTGTGTTGTCCTTAGTGTAAGTTAGCTTAAGTTGGATTGGATTAATTAGTGTGTAAGCCAAGGGCTTGATGACCTCAGCAGTGTGGTCCCATAGAACTTACAACAAAATTCCAAATTTCCTAGTTCACAAACAGATTCCCCATGCCATATCACGTGCCTTCAAGGCTTCCACCAACACCAAGAATCAGTACAAAGGTGCACCCCACCCCCACGCAATATCACCATGGACTGGGAACAGTTGAATCATATCCTTTGCTGTGGCTTTGATTATTTATCATAATACCATGAAATGAAGGACATTCTACCCAAGAGCCTTCTCACATTTCTAAAATTGTGTTCCATTACCCACCCAACATATCCAGCATCCTGCTCCATCTTTATGTCACTCTCACTACCAGTCCTTTGCCACACTGCACCCAGGTGCAAGACCTGCACTATCTACCCATCCAACACTTCCTACTCCAGTCCTGTCTCAGGCTTCTCTGAACCATGCAGGTGAGTGTTCTACTTGCAACACAGCCTCTACTCCAGAGTAACAATCCTGTCCTCAATCTCTGGTAACACACTGTCCCCACACCCTTCACTCAACAGTTTTTCCTTCCTCCATCATGTCACCCTCTCCCAGTTTAAGTCTCCATGTCATCTGCAGTATGCCCTCTTATGCCCTCTCGCCTCTGGGTCTGACAAGCACACAACACACGCCCAGCCGATGCACCTGCCACTCCTCCCTCTCCTCATTCCTAGCCAGCAAACTGCCTGCCTCTTTCCAGTCTGCTAGCCACCCACCCCCAACCCTTCTTCCTGCCCCCCCCCCCTCTCTCTCTCTCTCTCTCTCTCTCTCTCTCTCTCTCTCTCTCTCTCTCTCTCTTTAATAAGATACTTAGAATATACACGCTACATGTCAGCTGGATACTGTTCCATCCAGGTGCCATTCTGAAATAAAACTAGTGAATTACTGTAAACAGTATTCTTTAATTGGGTTAACTGTTTCCAGAAAATGAATTTTCTTTGTAGGCCACTTGTTTGTGACTCGCCATTATCCACTTAATGTTACTGATGAAAGTGGCACAGGTTTATGGCAATGGACTTGCATTAAGGATGACTTAAGTTCAAATCCCTGTCCAGCATTAACATTCTAGACTTAGGTTTTTGGTGGTTTCATTCAATTCTTTAAGACAAATGCTGGAATGATTACTTTGAAAAAGAAAAGGTAGATTCTCATTGCTGTCCTTTTGCAATCTGAGTTTTGGCTCCATAGTTAATCATCAAGTGGACATCAACCCATAGTCTTCATTACTTGCATATACCATTTGTTATGTTTCTGGTTAAAATGTTAAACTTTACTTTTTGTGTTGTTATATTTATGTGAAGTGAATTGTGTTAAGGTACCATGAAGTTGTTATGCAATCAGACCTCAAGATGGATTTACCGAAGTTACTTAAACAGCGATGATGTATTTTACGTTTCAGGTCACCTTAAGGACTTCCAGCAGTATTGTTTGCATGATCCTTCCAATCCATTACTTGTGAGATGCCGTCCATTTTTTCGAAGAGCTTTGTTCACAGTTGGACTACTGCTTAGGCATTTTGATTTTACAGATAAAGATGTTATTCAAGGTTTGCCTGTAAGTAATGAGCTCTTTATTTACGTGAAATTAAAGAACATGATATTTCAGTGCTCTTAATGGAAATTTTCCGTTCACAGGTAAATGTTAAGGATCAAGTGTTCGAGACACTGATGTTCTTTGTAAAGCAACCAAATGAAGATATTCAGAACTATACTCTAAAAGCCATTGGTTCATTGTGTATCCGTCACTATGAATTCATGCTTGGCCCAGAACTGAAGGCTATGTATCATCGCCTGTTGACTACAGATGACTCACCACTATTAATGAGAACACAGGTTAGATATCTCAAATTACCTCATGTTAATCTAAGATCCTGTGGAACTTGTTTGGAACAGAATACAAAGATGTAGAAGCTGTTATAGGAATAAACAGTGTTTGCAAATGGTTCAGAATATCCATACCCATTGTTACTTTTAGTTAGAAGAATGCAATTTTTGTTGTGAGTCTCACATGTTAAGAAAGTCATTGCATTTTGAAGTATGTGTCACCTCATAAAATTATAAGAAATGAGGAAAATTCTTACTTAGCAGTCACTGAAACTGAAGCTACAGGGACAGTTCTGATAGTAGTAGTAGAAGAAGAAGAAGAAGAAGAAGAAGAAGAAGAAGAAATAAGATTGCAGAAGGGCTACTAGATGTTAAAGATCTGGGCCCTTGCCATTTGAATTGCCCTTATCCTCATCCTAATAATCAACAACCATGGCAGTTTTCAAGTGGGTTTAGAATTTCCAGTTAGTATCATATTGTGTTTGGAACTGCTTAAGCAAATGTGCTCTCATGGACAAAGTGAACATGTATGTTACCACTATGTAAATATTATTGAAATGTGAATAACTGAATAACAGTAATACAAAGATCAATTTTTGTAGTTCCTATATAATGGATATATTGTAAATCTGCTTACAAATAAAATTTCGTTTGGGAAACTACCACCATTCTGCATGGGGAATATCAGTAAAGAAATTTCTGGTTTTCACAATAAGCTCAGGACTTGTTCTCCTTACCCAGTAAATGAAAGAGCAATAGACAGCATATAAGCATACAAATTAAAATAAGATGAAGAGTTTTTGCTTAGGTATTAGGATAGAACTATCAAAAGACATGTACTCCTGCTGCTTAGCTACATACGTGAAAGTAGTGCAGTGAACAAACATGACTTGTTTAGGAAACAAACAAATATACAGAACACATTTCAGCATGAGAAATAACTGATGTCATTTGTATGAATAATAAAAGGATGTGGATATGAAATTAATAAAGCTTTTATATAGGCTTGTCTTGAGAGCTTTAAACTTTACATTTTACAGTTCTGTGGAGAAAATCAGTTCTGACATCTAAAGTTAATAGATGCCTCTATGTTGGGAACTTTGATGAATACTTATTTGCCACTACATCTAGGTGATGATTAATGCTTTGAAATTGTAAAAACAGAGTCACAGATATGTCAAATAAATTTAAGACAAAATATTGAAGGAGAGAACTTAGAGAAATAAAATCCTCCCTTGAAACTGAGATACAAATAACATGTGGGAAACCATTGCTTAGTCTATATGGTTATCTCCAAAACACACTGAAAAAATTGTATCAGAAGTACTGCATGCCCTGCAAGATGCTGATGGAATGAATGCCAATAAAAGTAATGATAGAGTTATAATAGAAAATAAACCATTCCAACATTTAATTGGTTGTTCAATGTACAGTATGCCATGATAGTCACACTGCCAGACATAGTTGTTGCAGCTATTTTAGCAAAGCTTAAATCAAACTTACAGAATTACAGTGGAAGTTTTTGAACTCCCTTCATGCCTTAAAGGAAAACATCTGTGTTGGTATGTGTTAAAGAATGGTACATTCAAGTGGTTATTTTTGTTGCATCAACTGTGACTGACGGAGTGAAGAGGACGGTTGATATAAAACAAGATACATACGCAGAAGTTCTCAGAAATATTGTGTGTTTGGTTACAAGAAGAAAATGATTTTCATATCTATCTTTGATGATAGCAAAATCAAACAATAGAAACTCTTGGTAGGAATATCAACAATGTAGGAAAAGATAGATTGCTACTTACCATAAAGCAGATGTGTTAAGTTGCGAACAGGCACAATTAAGGCACTTACATAGCACTTTCGGCCATAGCATTTGTCAGCATGAGAGAAACACACACAATGCTGGGGATGTGTCTTTTAATTGTGCCTGTCTGCAACTTAACTTGTCTCCTTTACATTAAGTGCCAATCTGTCGTTTCCTACTTTGATGACAGCAAATACATTGACCTGCAAAACTTACGGATGATGTAGATAAAATAACATGACATAATAGCTATTGGATGGAAATGAAAGAAAGTGCAGGAGAGTGTTGCCAGAGGTCTCCCATTCATGCACAGAAATTAGGACTTCACTTGATGTGAGGTCAGCATGACTATAGCACGAAGTGGGGCTGAACCTGCAACATAAAGCACTTGAAGGAATGGGAAAACAGTGGGTGTCAATCAGTGAGCAGCTACATTGCACTGTGGTGACGTTCATGACTTCAAAATTGGGAAGAACCATGAGGAAACTGGAAGGAGGATGAAGTGCGATGTGTGTAGCCCAAGGTTTTGGTATTGTTTCATGTACATGGGAAGTGTTATGAAACACAGCCACTGCTGCCCGAAGGAGAGAATGTGGTTGACCAAGGTAAACTGTGGCAGCAGATGACCACTACATTGTGCAACAGGCAAGAAGGGACCCACATCAAACAGTTGGCACAATTGTAACTATGTTTAACAGGACTGCAAGGCATGCAGTCTCCTACTCTGCATTGGCATGGCAAATGCATGTGGATGGTTTCTTTGCCTGACAACCAGTAATTGTGTTCCGTTGACACCCGCACATCGTCAGGACCATTTGTGACGGTGCTAAGAGCATAGGGACTGGACCAGTGAGGAACAGGATTATGTGCTTTTCTCATATGAGAACAGAATCAGTCTGTGTAGTGATTCAGGATACACCCTTACATTGCAAGAGGTGGGAGAGGGATCATTTTGGTGGTCGAGGTGACATGGTGTGGCGAGCATTGTACTGCATTAGTGTACTGACCTCCAAATCTTTGAGCACAGTACACCCACCAGTCAATGTTATTGTGTTACTGTATTCCTTTCCCATGGACATCTTTTCACAGATGCATTTTATCCTGACTTCATGTTTATGGATGACAATGCGTGACTGCCTCGAAAAGCACTGCTGGAGGATCTCTTGTAACGAGAGGATGTTAAGTGAATATCAGTGAATGCCTGTTTCTCCTCCCCCCCCCCCCCCCCCCCCCCAAACTTAAATCCCATAGAGCATGTGTGGGATGTGTTAGGGAGAAGCACAGTAACATTTTGTAATATATTAATGACCATCCAGCAATTGTAAACCATGCTGGTGGAGGAATGGAATGCCCTACCACACGAACTCTTTACCAACCTTATGGTCAGCTTGGGAGAGTGTTGCGAAACATTCACTGCTGCCTGTGGTGGTCATGCACCCTATTAAAATCTATGCCCCACCTTTTATAATGCCCAAGAAGCCATCATAAAGTGTGGTGACTTCAGTATAATTATTGTCTTTGAATAAAAATGTAATTTCTGTTGGTATGTATATTTCTCATTGAATTTTCCTTCCTGTTACCTTCTGTAGTACACTACAGCAGTTTTTGAGCAATGTTAGTTGGCGCACACACACATCATGCAAAAGTTACTTTTGTCCTTACGTTTTGCAAACATTGTATGTTACTATGGCAACAGCAAAGACAGAAAACTACTTTGGTGAAGATTTTATTCAGATAACTTAAAATATTTGTGAAAAATTCATCAATTTTTGAGAAAATCATGTGTACAGAAATAAGAAATGACTGAATCATATTGACATTAAATACAGTTTTATATTCCAGTTGTATGATGAAGGGCAGTATGTCAGTTAAGAAGGAAGTGGCCAATAATTAGACAAAAACGGTTGTATGTACAGTTAAAACAGATTGTGCTTGATGATGGGCGTAGTGAAATGGGGAAAAAACTGATTTCTCTGCCTTTGGAATATTTCAGTAGAGTTATTAAAATGAGGAGGAGAGGACTTGAAGAGGGAACAGTTCAATAACTGTATTACAATAATCAGCTTACATTTGTACATATTCCCTCTAATACCTCTGATAGTTCTTTTCCACTGTTCTGTTGTTAAATACACACATCGTAGATATTGTTAAAAATAAGTTTTCTTCTTGTCAAAATGGTAATACCAGTAAAGAAATTTCTAATTCTCACAATAAACAGGGATGCTGTGTCTCAATGGTAAGTATACCCATCCTGAATTTTCCATTGTTTGATAAGTATATAGAACATTATTTGTAACTATAAGAGAATGCTGCTCTAAATTTTGATGTTCAGCTTTTCATTTATTCAAAACCAGTGTAGTAATAACATTCATCTTCTATTTTGCAGCATATACAGCTAAGTGTGTATTTGAAATTGCACTTTGATAGTTGCAACCACTCAGGTTTCCACTCTGTCTTTGTAATTTTCTGAGTGTTACTGTCATAAGCTTTCAAAGGACTATATATGCTGTTAGATCTCAAACTTAACAAATTTCCACATGAAAATTTCTTCCTACTGTTGCACTTCAATACAATAAAACATAATTGTATTATGTACTCTTTTCAGGTTCTTAATAACATAGAAATGTACTTGCAAGAAGAGGAAAGTCGAATGATAAAACAGGACCAAGAATGTGAGTAAATTTGAAATATGATTGAATTTAAAATTCTTTTACTTTGGAAGTTGTACATTGTTGTTTTCTATTCATTAATGTACCTGTCTTACTCCATTTGCTCCTTATGAGGTTATTGTTTAGTGTAGGAAAAAGATCCAAATATTTTCTCACAATTCTCATTTTTGTCTTGCTTCGAACAGCTATTATTTTGTGTGAAATCAGTGTAGTACTAATATTTTACTGCATTTGTATCCTATTACTTTACTTTTTGTATGTTTCCTTGTAAACAGATTTCAGACAGTTTTGTGCATGTAGACCTCATTATACACAGATTAGTTATTTGCAGTTTCACATACTTTAGATTTTAGTTTTAAGCTGAGTGCTGCCCTATGTTAACAGTATGCAGAGGAAGTAATGCTTCAGTACATCTCAGCATGCATCTTCTGTCATGTTTGTCAAGATCTAAATCATCAGTTCAGGTTGGTAGAGCTGTTAAGTTGCATTTGATGGGGTCTGTATTCAAAATGTCAAGCAAAAGGAGACAACGTGTGCCTGTTGAGCGAAAGAAGCATGCACAAAAGTCATATTCATTAGGAACAAAGTCAGAAGCTATGGATCGCTATGAGAAAGGTGAACATACTGTTCAAATTAAGCATGCTGTGGGACTTGGTGAATACACCGTGAGAACCATAGTGAAAATGCAAAATCATTTCCAAAAACTGCTCAGTTTTCAACTAACTTAAGTGCATCTAGAGTGAACAAATTTCACTCTCAGTCTGTGGAAATAATGGAAATAATGTTGAGACACTGGTCTGAGCACCACAATCAGCAGCACATGCATCTCTTTGGATCTGCTATTCAAGTTAAAACCAAGAGCTTGTATGCAGATTTAAAGAAAGATGATGATGATGATTCAACACCTTTCTTGGTCAGCTCAGGTTGGTCTGATTGCTTCAGGCAGCCTTTTGCCATGTGAGACATTTAAAATGGCAGGAAAGGCAACCTTCAAACTTTCTTAAAGTGGATACAAAAGCCACACTGTCCAGTACTAGGTTCAGATAAAAAGAGGAGGATGGAAAAAAAGGCTACAAAAGTATTAAGGCATTTACAGTGCCTGACTTTGAAGAATCTATGCACAAGCAGAGTTTCAGATGTTGAAACATCTGTTTAGCATGTGAAGTACAAAGAGTTGAAAATCATGATCATCCATATTATATTGGTTAAACAAAAACAATCCCTTGTTGCAACACCAAAAAAATGTTAAAACAGCTACAAAGAGTGTTAGGATACCTAGATTTTTTTTGATTTTAATGTTTCCAAGGAACAGTTTATTGAGCTCCAGAGACTCTTCCTATCAATGGAGGTCTCATATTCGAAGGTCATCTGTGGGCTAGTTGAAGCTTTATTTGAAACTCAATGACAAACTGCCAAACAGGCTGGTGGGAGCTGTCTGACACATTGCCTACCCAGAATATTTATACTATATAAACAGTCTCTTGTAGTCAGTGTATGTCAGTCATCTGTATGCAGTGAAATGGACTATGTTGTTCTACATAACATCCTCAAGTAAGCCAGATGATCTGTTGCAGACAGTAATATGCTACATCTCTTCCACATGAAACAGTAAATTGTAATGAGTAATCCAAAGATATCTTGACTTACTACAAGTAAGGAGAGTGTGCAGAATAACAGGTAATTTGAATGGGTAACCAGGAAGAAACCCAGAACTGTCAAGGCAATGGTCGGACTTGTCATGTTGAAACATGTTTTGATCTTTTCTTCTTCACTGTTAGTCAACTTTGAAAATTATCATATGCAAAGTTTCAGTTGCCAACATGAACTGTTATCAACAAATCGTTGTATGACATTTTTTGAGTTTTTTCTGCTCTTGATACTGCCTGGTGAACAACCCTGAAATCTCAAGCTGTGCAATGCAGCATTCTATAGCAACTGCTGCTATTAATTTGTTAAATAAGTGCTGAATCACTAACTATAACCAGTTGAAACCTAATTTAATTGTCATGGTGAAATAAAACTTATACACCACAAAGGAATTATCCAGAAGGGACTCGCCACTCCATCACACTCCTGGCCTTGTGACATGGCACAGTATCTTGTCGAAAAATGCAATAGCTGTTGGGAAACAGGAGTGTCATGAAGGGGTGTATGTGGTTTGCAACCAGTGCATAATACTCCTTGGCTCTCATGGTTCCTTGTTTTACGAGTCTACCCAGCCTACGTTGCCAGACATCTGTAATGAAGGGTGGCTGCCCAACCCCACGGCATGTGAACATGGTTTCACCTTGGCTTCGCCACATGTTGAATACTGTCATGGATTTCAAAACTAGTATCATCTATTTAAGAACTGGATTCTGGAAGCAGCCTCAGAATCTCATCATCAGTCAAACTGTCCCCCATTCTACAACAAACTTTGTGATTAAGACCACTACGGAAACACACTACAACTACAAACGTGTGGGATCTGATCACACTTATAGTGTTTCTCAAGTCATATAGCACTATCTGGAAGAAGGAACATCCATTTAACTGTTTCCCCAAAGTATTAAGAGAGTGAACAACTGATTTCAAGCTGTCACTGCTCGTAAATAATGCATTGTTAAGTAACAATCGGGAAAGTTGCACTGGAGATTCTTAGTGTTGAATGTTAGAGAAATAACAATGTGCCATAGTTTCTACAGGCAGCAGCCAGAATGTGTTAAGTGCAGGAGGAGGGAGGGGGAGAGGGTGAGGTGTGGGTGAAGCAAGCAAGCTAGAGAGAGGATTGCTACACAAGAAGTAAATATTGGAACAAGTGCCTACCCTCACTGTGGGTAGTTAGCTTCCTTTTTCTGAGGACTGGTTGTGGGTAGTAATCGCAATGCACTGATAACTGTTTCATCGTCCTATAAGAAGAGTTTGATTAGAAATAAACAGTAGCAAATGTCTCATTAGCTCATGGTTTAATTAAATGTGTACAAAAACTAAATAAATTTTTTCTTTCATCATTTTAAAATGAAAGGTATTCAAAGAAAATTATTTTTCATTCTAAAGTTTAGTTAGGCACTAATTTGATGATGGTGGGGGCAAGGGGTGGGAGGGGTACTGGCTAACATATGGTTGCACTCAGAGATAGTGGTCTTGGAAAGTTTGGGAACAACTGGTGTAAGTAGTATTTGTTCTGCTTGGGAGCAAATGGGAGGCTGCCAGTAATGACAGGGGAGTTTATCTTGTGAAATTTTGGGTAAGTCTCATGATGATACTTTCCTTTCTGTAAAGTGTTGTTTACCATTGCCTTGCATTAATCTATATTTTTAGTCTTCCAAATTTATTAGAGGTATGAATTTGACTTGCTTATGTGGGTCATGGAGATGACGTTATTTAATATTTATCTGGATTTTCTTATATATGTCTGCTTGTGTCTGTGTATGTATGGATGGATATATATATATGTGTGTGTGTGTGTGTGTGTGTGTGTGTGTGTGTGTGTGTGTGTGTGTGTGTGTGCACGCGTGCGAGTATATACCTATCCTTTTTTTCCCCCTAAGGTAAGTCTTTCCGCTCCCGGGATCGGAATGACTCCTTACGCTCTCCCTTAAAACCCACATCCTTTCATCTTTCCTTTTCCTTCCCTCTTTCCTGACGAAGCAGCTGCCGGTTGCGAAAGCTCGAAATTCTGTGTGTGTGTTTGTGTGTTTTATTCATTGTGCCTATCTACCGGCGCTTTCCCGCTTGGTAAGTCTTGGAATCTTTGTTTTTAATATATATAATGTGTGGTGTGTGTGTGTGTGTGTGTGTGTGTGTGTGTGTGTGTGTGTGTGTGTGTGAGAGAGAGAGAGAGAGAGAGAGAGAGAGAGAGAGAGAGAGAGAGAGAGAGAATTCACCCCCGTCGTTTTCTCGTCGTGTCTTCTCTGTTGGTCTTCAGTTTACAGTTTGGCCTTCCCAGTTCCACACCACATTACTATGGAAACTTTTGTTGCAATATCTAATTCAAGGCAACTATTATTAACCTTTTATATTCATGTAATTTCACTTTTCATTTGTAAGTTCTGCAGTCTTCTTGTTCTAGTGTGCTCTTTCATAATGTTTTTACAGTAATTTGTCGCATGTCTTATCAGATACAATATAATGTAATATTGTGATTCATTTCAATGTAAATTTGGTGTACAGCATTATTGGAAGTATGGGATGTTGCTTATGTACATTTTCATGGTTATGTTTACACCCCGTGAACAATTGTACTATGGAGGTCCAGAGGGCAATCCTATGTGTAAATAAAAGTGACTTTTTCCTTGAATTGAAAACTGTGATGTTTAAATGCATTTAATAGCATTAACGTTGGGGTATCAAGAATTCTGTCATTAGCAGTCTGCATGTTTCTTTCGTACATCACAAAAATTTACTTCAAAACAACTGTGATTTGTGCCCGATGTGATACCCACAGTTTTGCTATGTAACAAAATATTTTGAAATAAAGGAAGTTGCTAATTTTGTATGGAAAGTAGTAACGCTAGTCCTGATGTTCGAACTATGAGATTAAAATACGTTTGACTAACTTGTATGGAGATATAATTGTTTTTCTCTCTTCTCAAATTTTATTGAAATATATACTTCAATTATTTCAGAAACTGTGACTTGCCATTCATGAAGTAATTGAATTGTATGTCACTTTTCATACCCCTCCTTTTTGTATAAACATTAATGGAAGAGATGCTTTTCCTTCTTTTTTGGGGGGGGGGGGCAGGAAAGAGATGAAATCGTTTTTGTAAGGTTTTTCTTTTTTTTTAATTAATAGGTCGCATTAACAGTTGTACTACATAATTTCAAACTGAATAAGACAAAAAATTGCAGAATCATCCTACATTTTATTGTATACATTCTTCTGCTTTTTCTGTCATACTTGTTAGAAACCGAGTGAGGCGGCGCAGTGGTTAGCACATGGGACTCACATTCTGGAGGTCAGTGGTTCATACCTGCACCTGGCCATCCTGATTTAGGTTTTCCATGATTTCCCTAAATCGCTTCAGGCAAATGCGGGATGGTCCCTTTGAAAGGACATGGCAAACTTCTTTCCGCATCCTTCCCTAGACTTATGGGACCAATGACCTCACTGTTTGGTCCTCTCCCCTGAATCAACCAATTAACTTGTTAGAAAAATTCTTAGACTGAATAGTTGAAAATAGTATTTGTGTGTATTGGCCATTAGTTGTGACCTACATCATCATCATCAGTAATTTGCTCAAAGGTAGGTTACATATGGTAACTCTCCATGCTCTGTCCTCTTCTGCCATCCTCTTCCAGACTGCGCAATTTCCACTTCCTTGTGAGTCACCTATCATCTTGTATCTCCTCCTTCCTCTCAAACTCTTCCTATGATCTAGACCTTACAAAGCATCTTTTAGAGAGCAGTCCCATCTCAGCACCTGTTAGGAAGCAATCCCATCTCAATAAATGTCCCATCCAGTTCTTCTTTCTTTCTCTTGTAACCTGCAACAGTCTTTTCCACTAACCATCCCTTTCCAACACCCTTTCTTTACTCACTCTTCCCATCCAGCTTACCCTCTCCATTCATCTGCACATGAACATCTCAAATGCTTCTGTAGTCAAATTAACGAATGATGGCAATTTGTGCAGCTCAAGGCACAGAGTGGAAGTACATTGTTGCCAGTTCAAAGCAACAGACACATACTTTGAGCTTGAAGAAAGTGTGTCTCCTACAAATTATGCACCTCGATTGCTTATGTATGAGTTTTTCACCTACCGCCACCATCAGTAATCACTACTCGCAACAAATAGAATAAAAATTCACTAAATAACTCACTACGATCATGTTTAATGCTTGCATTAGCTATGTACGACATTCACAGCAGAGTGCTCAGAACAGTACAGAATGTTCATTGTGGGAACTGGCCACCGAGTTGTCAAAAGAAAGTTAAAATTTAAAATGTAAATGATTGCAATTTAGACCCTAAATTCAAAGAATTAACCCAAGAGAGGAGCATATTTAATTGCACAAAACACAATTTGACATTTCTATGTTCACTTTACTGGGAAACTAACTTGAGTGTGAGCAGTTTCTTCCCATAAGATTATGTAAATCTTTATCTTTTTTTATAACACTCCAAAATTAATTATTGTTAGGAGCCAAGGAACTGATATTCTGAAAAGATAAGTGTTGAGAGGACCAAAATAAGTATTGTATTTATTCAGCCCAGCAGAGACATATCAATTAGATTGTTATTAAAACTTTTCCTTATGTGGTAAGAAGAGAACGGTTAAAAACTAGAGAGTAATCTCTGAAATAGCTTCTGTGAAGGCTGGCATTCTCCTTATCCAGATGTATTGCACAAAATACTATGTGTATCCTGTACAAGACTATCAAAAAGAAGATGTAAGGTGGCAATCATGAATAGTTCAAACTGGTAATCAAATGTCGCCAGTTCTATCTCTGTAGCAAGATGGAGAAAGGCTGATAAAAGTATGCTGGTGCTGCATATATTTACCAGTAATAACTGTAGCTGTACCCAGTGTTACCATCGACTCCTTGCATCGCTCAATGGGTTACTATGTGGCTGACCAATGGAGCTGCAACTGCGATAATGTGCAATCATGGTAAACAACGTGTTCATAGGTAAAACTACTGTCTCCGTACTCTGTAGCAGATAAGAAATAATACTAAGAGTGCTCACTAAAGCAGTCAGAACATGAACCCCTTCTTTGATCGAGCGTAGCCTCAGTTTCTCCAAGTCTGCACCAGTGGCTGCCAAATCGTGTTCTTGCAAGAAAATTTCTGCCAATCCCCTGTCTTACCCACAAACATTGTGTGCACACGAATCATCGCCCCACATCACATGCTTTCAGCCAATGGCTGGCTTCTGGGAGGCGTTTAAGCTGAAATGTTCTTGAGGCCTCTCCATCGCTACCAGAACTATTGGACTGTTTCTGCAGAATCCCATGCCAAGACCAGGGGTTTGAGGGGTTGTTCAGGAGCACACCTCATCAACAAGGCCTGTAGCAGCATCAGACTCATCTTTTGTGTTAATACGACGCCTTGGCCACAAAAAACTGAATCTGGACCAGCTTTCCATGTAGCAGAGAAATCATAACTTTGAGTTTTGCGGTGTGGAACAAGGGTGCCATCCCACCCCCATCCTATACAAAGCCTGCCACCCACCGACAGCAGCGTGTCCACTGGCTTTCTCTCGGGCTACCAGTGGAAGCTGCTATAAACCGCTCCAACTCGGCCTTTCCCTAGTTTCATCACATAGGGCACGTTGCGGTTCACTCACAGAAACTGAAATTAGCTGAATTATTTTCATATGCTACAAAATTTGCTATTAGCATGAAATGCGACATTGCCACCTCTTGCCCCACTTGGGTACTCCCGTGTGAAGATGTAGAAATATTCAGAATGATTCTGCAAAACCATATGCAAGGTGCATAATTGTTTATTAAAAATGTAATGTGGGCTAGTGATGTGGGTCATGCACTCATTGTGGAGGGAACACATTGATTGGCACCTCGCAATTGGCTGTTAGAGAATGCGTGATGTATGTGTGCAGAACCCAGCTCAGACTTGACTACCATTTTTGTGACTGCAACTATAGCCTTTTTCATCCTCTGACCTAATTGACCACATTTCTGTCCCATAGAGTGCCACCCTCCAGACAAAACACTTGCCAGGTATTTTCCTTAGGCCTTTATCTGGTTTGCCACATAATAATCTCCAGTTTCTATGGAAAGCTTCCTTTGTAATATCAATGAGAGTTTTTCCTGCTGATGAAATCTCAAGTCTTCAGTGGTTGTGCTTTGAAAATATTTAAAAGCTCTTACTTGGCAAATAACAAGTTGTTCTATCTTAATATTTGCTAGTCTCCATCCTTCGCTGATCGCCATAATCTTTGCTTTTGCTGTTTTGATTGTTGTCTCTGACACAAGTTTCATTCAGATATTTTAGCATTTTATTTACAGTTAATTCTGTTTTTGCCACTAGTACATAAGTATAGTAACCACAATTTATTTGTTTATTTTTGTACAGGGGCCAAGATGTCAAAGCAAGAAAATCTGAAGGAAATGGGAGATGTTTCATCAGGGATGGCAAGTACTGTGATACAGTTGTACCTGAAAGAAATCCTAGAATCTTTTTTGCATCCAGATATTGGTGTTCGCCATGCTGCACTTAAGGTTATCCAGTTGATTCTTCAGCAGGGTCTTGTCCACCCTGTGCAGGTAATTTTGTTAAGCTAACACACATATTTGTGATACAGTTTTGTCAACATTTTACTAATACATTCATTGAAGTGTTTTAAAGAGTCAGCATAATCATGTAAGCATATTTGCCAGTTTTGATTTTTAATTGAAAGTGCAAGTACAATACGTTTATCTGTATAAATTCACATAGTAATGTAATGTTATTTGTTTTACAGATAGTACCTTATTTGATTTGCATGAGCACAGATGTGGAGAAAGTTGTTAGTCATAGTGCTGACAAACAACTACAAGATATAGAAAAGAAGTATCCTGGGTTTATTCATATGAAAGCGCAGCTAGGAATTCGCTTGTCATACAAACTGCAAAAAATTCTTCAAAATAACAGTATGGGTATAGTAAGAGGCTTTCGTGCACGTGAAGGAGAATATCCCGGTGCTCTCAATGGTTTTTTGTATTCCATATTGCGAGGAACAAAGCAGCAGCGCAGAGCTCTTGTACTTTCTATCCTGAAGCAGTTTGATGAGCAGGTGGTTAGTATTGTGTTTAAAAATCTGTTAATACTTTAGTAATTGGATTTAGTTTAAGCATTTGATGTGTGTTCAACACTTTAGACTTAACTGCTTGCTGTGCAAACTTCAAATAGTTTCTATATAATTTCAGAAAACAAGTCTTTCACAAATGCTATATCTATCTGACAATTTGGCATACTTTCCTTACCAAGTCCAAGATGAGCCACTATTCATCATTCATCATATTGATATAATGATCTCTGTGTCGGGAACGAACCTTCTGCAGTCATTCCGTGAGGTAAGTTCTGTTTTAGTTTATACATTGTTTTTATGTAGACAGTTACATTATAAAAAGCCATGTTTCTAAAGCACCAACATTTAGTGAATCCACCTTCATAGAGCAGAAAGATTTGCACGAATTTTAATGCCTAGTATGCCATGAATGCCAATGCTAGCCTCCAAATTTTCCTTGTTTTTGTGAATAATTTCCTTCTGCTAATTTTTGTCTATATGCTCTGTCTCTGAAGAACTGATTACAATTTCAGAGGGGTTTGTGGAAGATGTGAAAGGACATCCAGGTATAAATCAATCATATTACACCTCAGCTGAATACAATCGTGGTGTAGGAATCGCATTGGGCACATCAGTTTTGGATAGTATTTGCCTCCAAATTCAGAGTAGACAGACAGTGTAGTCATTGAGATTGATCGTCTTCTCACTTTTGAATGACTAGTTACGTCAAAGTCTATGACTTAATCATCATCATCCCTTGCAGTACTGCATGGAGCTTAGTGCATCATCTGGGAGACACACTATATCAATCCAGTTCAGTGGTACTATCTGGTCTCTCCATATCACTGCACAGTAGGTCTGATTGCCTCGAGGAATTTTATCTGTGGAAGGAATTGAGTGGCCCTATTTGTTGAACAGTCTCCTGTGTTCAGTAGTCTTCATCTGATCTACATCTACATCCATACTCCGCAAGCCACCTAAAGGTGTATGGTGGAGGGTACCCTGAGTACCTCTATCGGTTCTCCCTTCTATTCCAGTCTCGTATTGTTCGTGGAAAGAAGGATTGTCGGTATGCTTCTGTGTGGGTTCTAATCTCTCTGATTTTATCCTCGTTGTCTCTTCACAAGATATACGTAGGAGGGAACAATATACTGCTTGACTCTTCGGTGAAGGTATGTTCTCGAAACTTTAACAAAAGTCCGTACCGAGCTACTGAGCGTCTCTCCTGCAGAGTCTTCCACTGGAGTTTATCTATCATCTCTGTAATGCTTTCGCGATTACTAAATGATCCTGTAACAAAGCGCACTGCTCTCCGTTGGATCTTCTCTAGCTCTTCTATCAACCCTATCTGGTGCGGATCCCACACTGCTGAGCAGTATTCAAGCAGTGGGCGAACAAGCGTACTGTAACCTACTTCCTTTGTTTTCGGATTGCGTTTCCTTAGGATTCTTCCAATGAATCTCAGTCTGGCATCTGCTTTACCGATGATCAACTTTATATGATCATTCCATTTTAAATCACTCCTAATGCTTACTCCCAGATAATTTATGGAATTAACTGCTTCCAGTTGCCGACCTGCTATTTTGTAGCTAAATGATAAGGGATCTATCTTTCTGTGTATTCGCAGCACATTAAACTTGTCTACATTGAGATTCAATGGCCATTCCGTGCACCATGCGTCAATTCGCTGCAGATCCTCCTGCATTTCAGTACAATTTTCCATTGTTACAACCTCTCGATATACCACCGCATCATCTGCAAAAAGCCTCAGTGAACCTCCGATGTCATCCACCAGGTCATTTATGTATATTGTAAATAGCAAAGGTCCTATGACACTCCCCTGCAGCACACCTGAAATCACTCTTACTTCGGAAGGCTTCTCTCCATTGAGAATGACATGCTGCGTTCTGTTATCTAGGAACTCCTCAGTCCAATCACACAATTGGTCTGATAGTCCGTTTGCTCTTACTTTGTTCGTTAAACGACTGTGGGGAACTGTGTCAAACGCCTTGCGGAAGTCAAGAAACGCGGCATCTACCTGTGAACCCGTGTCTATGGCCCTCTGAGTCTCGTGGACGAATAGCGCGAGCTGGGTTTCACACGTCAGTGTTTTTCGAAACCCATGCTGATTCCTACAGAGTATATTTCTAGTCTCCAGAAAAGACATTATACTCAAACATAATACGTGTTCCAAAATTCTACAACTGATCGACGTTAGAGATATAGGTCTATAGTTCTGCACATCTGTTCGACATCCCTTCTTGAAAACAGGGATGACCTGTGCCCTTTTCCAATCCTTTGGAACGCTTCGCTCTTCTAGAGACCTACGGTACACCGCTGCAAGAAGGGTGGGGGGGGGGGGGGGGCGGCGGCAAGTTCCTTCGCGTATTCTGTGTAAAATCGAACTGGTATCCCATCAGGAACAGCGGCCTTTCCTCTTTTGAGCGATTATAATTGTTTCTCTATCCCTCTGTCGTCTATTTCGATATCTACCATGGTAAATGCTCTCATCAGTATTGAAGTTGGATAAGTGTTACACACAAACCACTGGTCTCCTGGCATAGTTGCACCTGCGAACCATTTTATGAAGAGGAGAAGTTTGTCTGTTCGACAGACTCCTGCATAGGCATTCCTGACAAGAGAGAAGCAACTAAAGGAGTTGAAAAGAAATAAGTCACCAGATCCAGATGGAATCCCAATTCAGTTTTGTAGAGAGTACTCTGTGGCATAGACCCCTTACTTAGGTTGCATTTATCGTGAATCTTGTGCCCAGTTCAAAGTCTCAAGTGACTGGAAAAGAGTGCGCATGACGGCTGTATATAAGAAAGGTAAAAAAAAATGGACCTGCATAATTACAGACCAATATCCTTAATATCAGTTTGCTGCAGAATTCTTGAACACATTTTGAGTTTGAATAGAATAAATTTCATTGAGTCAGAAAAGCTCCTGTCCACAAATCAGCACGGATTTAGAAAGCATCACTCATCTGAAACTCGGCTTGCTCTTTTCTCATCTGATGTCCGTCAAACAGTGGATAAAGGGCAATGTGCAGTTTCCATATTCCCAGATTTCTGGAATACGTTCCACACAGTGTCCCACTGCAGACTGTTAAAAAAAGGTCCAAGCATGGAGAATAGGTTCTCAGATATGAGAGTGGCCCAAAGACTTTGTAAGTAGTGGAACCTAATACATTGCCTCAATGGTGAGTGTTCATCAGAGACAAGGGTAGTGTCAGGAGTGTCCCAGGGAAGTGTGATAAGGCCACTTTTATTCTCTATATACATACCATATTTACCTCATTATAAGACAAGATTTTCCCCCAAATTCATCATCTGAAAAATATGGGGTCATTTATATTTGCAGATGAAATTATTTCTGCCGAGGTCACTGTGTTTAAATTATTTAATTGATGAATATGAGGTCATCTGACATTTACAGATGAAGCTTTCTCTATTGAAGGTCCATACAAATTTATTTTAAAGAATTCCAAAGTGTACTGTTCAGCAAATGATATTTTTGTTCAAATATGCACGAGGTCTCCAGATACACCAAAGCACTCTTGCACTCAATACAATATCGACCTTGCTCCAACAATCACATGACATTCGACTTGCGGCACTAGTGCCAGGAATAGTGGAGAAATCGAACTAACCACTACTTACGAAGATCTAATGCTCCACTTAAAAACTGACAGCTTTGTTAAACACAGGAGGAAATGGCATTAAATTTTATCCACTTATTAATGTTTGTTGCATTTGAACAGGTGTGCCATAAAAGTTCTCATATATACATGGATACTGTATACACACAATTATGCTTATTTTTAAGTAAAGGTAACGTTTAGAGGAGGAAAATCTTTTCATTCAAAAACCATTACATGATTCTGAACCCAAATAATATTTTACTGGTTGTTGGAAACTGTAATGATTTACCAAGTGTGTTGCAAATGAGAAATTTGACTGCTGTTTATGTCTTAGAATACAATGGAAAAATTTGTAACAAGGTGGCGACATTCAGATGAAACGAGAAAAAACATTAAGCCAGAATTAAATGTGTCACAAATGAAATTAATCATATTATACTGACTAGAATTGTTGTTACAAAAATAAATTACAGCAGACCTGTTGTGGACATACTGGTATCAACAGATGTCACTAGATCATGGAATGAGCAAAAGTTCGAGAATTGCACTGAATCATGGTTGCGATCATTTATTTATGAATTTGTTGTTGTTGTTACATATGGCCTGCACCCAAACAGTTATTGCCGTCTCTGCTTCACTGTTGTTAAAGCACATATTTGGAGGGGAAACAATGACACCAGCTTGGCTGAGAAGTGAGAACTATGATGAGTGCGAGGATGGGAGTGCTGAGCAGGTAGCAAATTTCACTGAGCTGCCAGCCATGGGAATCAACACTGTGAACTTTGGATTTTAATTAACATCTGCCACATTTAAACACTGCAGTTTGCCTGATCCATTTGTACTCAGATTTGAACCAACTTCAAAATTGGACAAATTCTCAACAATAGCACACACATCTGCAGGAGATGGTAAAAGTCTAGATTGGGGCTAGTGGTGTACTTATGTGTTTCATGTAACAATGTTGTCAACGCTCACTGTTGGGTGTGACAGGAATGATAGGGCATGGGTCGGCTGCCGGCCAATGAGGGAGCAGCAGACTGGCTTTATGTTTGTCAGCAAGATATATTGTAACATTCTCACATAAGTATAGAAGCAAAATCTGGGTTGATGTGGATGACTAGGAAAACAAATCCTGTATTGTTTGAATACAGCATTAATAATGTGCTGCTTGACACAGCACAGTGATTAAATATCTAGGTGTAAGGTTGCAAAGTGATATGAAATGGAATGAGCATGTCAAATTGATAGTCGGGAAGGACTTCATTTTGTGGGAGAATTTTGGAAGGTGTACCTCATCTATAAAGGAGACAGCATATATAATGCTAGTGCAGCCCATTCTTTAGTACTGCTTGAGTGTTTGGGATGCCCACCAGGTTGGTTTAGAGGAAGACCTCAAAGCAATTCAGGGGCATGCTGCAAGATTTGTTACTGTTAGATTTGATCAGCATGCAAAAAAAATGCTTCGGGAACTCAAATGGGAATCCCTTGAGAGAAGATGACACTTTTTTGTGAGATGCTATTGCAGAAACTTAGAGAACCAGCATTTGAGGCTGCAGATCAGTTCTACTGCCATCAACATACATTTTTTGTAAACATCATGAAGGTAAAATGAGAGAAATTACGGCTCATTCAAAGGCGTATAGACAGTCATTTCTCTCTCACTCTGTTTGAGAGTGGCACGGGAAAGCAAATGACTAGTAGTGGTATGTGGTAACCTTCACCACACGTCGTACGGTGGCTTGTGAAGTATGTATGTAGATGTAGATATTGGCTGACCAGTGACAGCCACAATACAGTTCACTGAAAAAATATTGCCTTTTAGTGATGCAAGCAGTTACCTCCCAATGGGGTACTACAAAAACACTTTTATTTAGCTTCTGAGACATTAGACATAAAGACATGCAAAATCAAATCTTGCAGTGTATACAGTTTTGGCTAGTTCCTCACAGCTCCATGGAATGCATTTTTTACTTATTCTTTTAGGTAGTCAGTTTGTCAATTTGGTTTTTCCAAATCCATTGAGGTCAGTACAACTTTTTGTTATATGTTATTTCATTTATGATGCATGCTGTAGTTTATGGACAGCTATTTGTAGAAATACATTAAAATCTAGCCTTGTTTCCTTCTGTATTGTTATTTAAGTTACCAGGTCTTTGATTTTCTTCCTGATCCTCTCACTTTCTTTTAACTCGCCTTTTTTTAACCCCCCCCCCCCTCCCCAAATTGCTTCCCTCTTACTATAATTGTTGACCATATTTTGTCTGTGGACTTAATCTTGTTGTGCCTGCTCTCGTTATTCTTTTCCACCTGTTCCCATGAGTCTTCCTACTTAGTCACCTGGTTTGTCTCCAGCAAAATATTAACTTCTCTCTGAGAATTACTGTGCAGCATACACCTACCCCCCTACCCCCCCCCCCCCCTCTCTCTCTCTCTCTCTCTCTCTCTCTCTCTCTCTCTCTCTCTCTCTCTGCTTTTTGTTACATTATTAATATTTTACAATTGCCTCTTTAGGCTCTCCTGCCAAATAATAATGAACCTCAGGCCACAAAAGTGAACCCAGAAACAGGAAATGCAGTTCCTGTTTACTATGAAGAGGAGGATGATGATGAAGATGAAGACACACTTCTTAGTAGAGTTCCAGAGGATACTACAGTTTTACAAGAGTGTGTAACTGCATCTCAAGGTTGCCTGCTGCTGCTTGTTTTAAAACAGCACCTCAAAGACCTGTATGGAATCAGTGATGCGTAGGTGTTCAGCTGTATCATTTATTGGATAACCGTCCTTCATAGTGCACTGAGACTGTGGTTAATTTTGTAAATTTTATTACAGGAAAATAACACAATATTCTCCATCAGAGTCTGCAAAAGTATATGAAAAAACTGTCAATCGCCGGACAGCGTCACATTTTGATCCTAAAAATACACTTCAGAAATTAAGACAAGGTTCACCACCACCAGTTCTCGATGAAACAGCAAGAAGAGCTCTTATTGAGCAGTACTTGGATGTAAGATTTAATTTCTTTCTTTTTTTTTAAATGCTCTGGTGTTGAGTTTAATGCATTACTTCACATTGTTAATTTTTTGTCTAGTTCAAGCAGATGATGTTGAAATTCGATCCTGAAGATCCTGATGATGATGATGACCGTATAACAACTTCAAAATCATCTTCAAAACCAGCAGAAGATGCCAAAGAAAACAACGAAGAAAATCGAACTGACCGTACGACACAACAGACTGAAACAGCACAGTCAGAAGTAAAGGTATGGCATTTATAATGTTAAACTCTTGTCATAAAGAAAAGTAACTGTAGTTGCCAATTTACATAAGGTCATTGTAGCATTAGTATTCACCTGTACTAGAAACAGTTTGTTAGCCTGCTCCATCTTTTCCTCAAACTTCCTTTTAACCAGGTACACAGTCTACTGAAGACATAAAGGAAATAAAGCAGGTCAGCTGAAACTATATTGAAATTTGCATGGTTGTTTACATTAAGGTGACAAAAGTCATAGATACCTCCTAATATTGTGTTGGACTGCAGTTTGGCTGGCATAGTGCAGTGGCTTGACATGGCATGGACTCAACAAGTTGTTGGAAGTCCGATGCAGAAATAATGAGCTATGCTGCCTCTATAACCATCCATAACCGCGAAAGTGTTGCCACTTCAGGATTTTGTTTATGAACTGACCTTGCGATTATGTCCGATAAATGTTCAATGGGATTCATGTCGGGTGATCTGGGTGGCAAAATCAGTCATTGGAATTGCCAGTTGTCAACAATTGCAGCCTTTGATATGGCATATCGTCATCCGTAAAAATTCCATCGTTGTATAGGTACATGAAGTTCTTGAATGGCTGCAAATGGCCTGCAAGTAGTCAAATGTAACTATTTCCAGTCAGTGATTGGTTCAGTTGGACCAGAGAATCCAGTCCAGTCCATTCCATGTAAACACAGCCTGCACTATTATGCAGCCACCACTAGTTTGCATAATGCCTTGTTGATAACTCAGGTCCTTGGCTTCATGGGGTCTGTGCTTCACTCAAACGCTATCATCAGCTCTTACCAACTGGAATCAGGACTCGTCTGACGAGGCCATGGTTTTCCAGTTGTCAAGGGCCAAGTATATGCTGCAGGCAAGGTCATGCTGTTAGGAATGGCACCTGGGTCAGTTGTCTGCTGCTATAGCCCTGTTATGCCAGTTCTGTTGCTCTGTCTTAACAGATGGGTTTGTCATACATCCCACATTGATTTCTGCGGTTATTTCAATGAGTGTTGCTTGTGTGTTGGCACTAACAACTCCATACAAACACTGCTGTTTTCAGTCATTAAGTGAAAGTCATCAGCCACTGCATTGTCCATTGTGAGAGGTAATGCCTGGAATGTGGTATTCTTGGCACATTGTTGACACTATGGATCTCTGAATTTAGAACTCGCTAACAATTTTTGAAATGGAATGTCCCATGAGTGAAAGTCTTAGAGTTGTAACTCCATTTTAAGGTGACGGTTGTACGTTTTAATCAGCACAGTTTCGGGAATTTTATGCATTTTTGTTCTATTAGTCATACGTCTTGTCAAAGAAAAGTGTTACATCCAGATGCTCTTCAGGATAATGAACGTTACACGCAGCAAAAAAACTGCTAGACTGCTACAGTCACAAGTTCGAATCCTGCCTCGGGCATGGATGTGTGTGATGTCCCTAGGTTAGTTAGGTTTAAGTAGTTCTAAGTTCTAGGGGACTGATGACCTCAGATGTTAAGTTTCATAGTGCTCAGAGCCATTTGAACAATTTGAAAAGAAAAACTGGTGAAAATGTAATGGTGTTACATCCCTGAGAGCTGCGTAGGTGAAGTAAAAACTCAAGATGTTTTTCTCTGACATGGAGACTACTTAAAAGTGTGTTGTGTTTCAAACAGTTTGAAACTTGACTGTGAGTGACCACCACAAAGTACTTTTATGTCTCATGATAGTGAATTGAAGTTTGAATGATGTCAGTGTGGTATATGCCAGTACAGTGGGCAACCTATGCTGCTGACAATCCAGCGTGCTGTAAATTGTCAATGTGAACATGGTCTAACCTTGAAATTACCCTTAGAGACATGCTCACAGACTGAACAAGTTACACAAGCTGCATGTTGTGGAGATGACACAGTGAACTGAGATTGCAGGTTTACTTTTGTCTGTTATGCAGTTGGCTGTACATAAATAGCCCCTTTCTTCAAAAGAGTATTGAGTGTGAGGTTTCAAATGAGGTGGTGCAAAACCTTTTTAAGATGTGTATGAACAACCCATTTTTAGTTGCGGCCAAACTTGCTAAAGTTGATGCCATTCTCTTCTTAATGCTCTTTCATGTTGACTCTGGTACTTGACCTTCACTTCTTGAAACCTTTTGGGAGAACTAGTTACATATCCTTGGATAGCCATTCTGATTTACATTTTATTAATTTATTTTAAATGATTTTGTGCAAATATGAGTAAAGTTACTTCAATAGCTGTGGTTGGTCCCTCCCTCATCTACTGTTAATTTTACTTTGGTAATCATGATCATCTTCTTCTTCTTCTGTCTGGAGATTGTTTTGATGCAGCTCTACGTGATAGTTTATCCTGTGTGAGCCACTTCATCTTCACATAACTATTGCAACCCACATCTGCTTGAATTTGCTTACTGTAGTGAAGCCTTGATCTTCTCTACAATTTTTGCTCCCCCTTTCCTCATCCCCCACTTCTATCCATAAGCAGTTGGCTATTCCTTAATGCCTCAGAATATGTCCTATTGATGGATTTCTCCTTTTAGTCAAATTGTACTATAAACTTTTTTCTTCACCGGTTTCATTCAGTATCCCTACATTACTTATCCTATCTGCCGATCTAATCTTCAGCATCTTCTGTAGCACTTCATTTCAAAAGCTTCTCTTCTCCTTCATAAACTTAAATTTATATTAGACATTAATTTTTTGCATTTTTATAAACACACTCTATTCTGTTGCTTGTCCGTATTTTATACCATCTCTATTTCGGCCATTGTCAGTTATTTTGCTGAGCATATAGTAAAACTCATCTACTACGTAGCAGTCACTTCCTAACCTAATACATTCCAGTCATCTGATCATCTAAGTCCTCTGCCATGTGCTGGAATTACAATATCATTAGCAAATGTTAAAGTTTTATTTCTTCTCAATGAACTTTAGTTCTGTTCCCAAATTTCTCTTGAGTTTCTTTTACTGCTTACTCAATATACAGACTAAATAACATCAGGGATAAGTTAGAGCCCTGTCCCACTCCCTTCTGAAAATACTGCCTCCTTTTTTGTATCCTCAGTCTTGAAACTGCAGCCAAGTTTGTGCGCAAGTTGCAGATAACATTTTGCTTCCTGTATTTTATCTCAGCTAGTTTCAGAATTTGAGTGTATTCCAGTTTACACTGTCAAAACCTTCCCCCAAATGCATGAATGATACAAATGTAGGTTCATCTGTATTCATTCTATCTGACTTTCCTTTTCTCAAATCTGTCCGTTTGTCTGTCCGTCTGTTACAGTAAATGGCATTTTGTCATACCTTTTTTTCATAGTCACAAGGCCTTCTTTGAATTTATCTCTGATGTTAATGTGGAAATTCACACCTTTTGCTGTTTATATTATGCAGTGGCCTCATAAAATACCTGTGAACTGAAAAGCTGAAAATTAATGGTATTTGTCTTACTTTCACCCTTTTGTATTTAGGATGAATATTAGTAATTTGTAGTATACGGTGTTTTTCAGTCACAATCTGATATCAAAAGTATGTGTAAATAATGTACAAAAGCCACCACGTAATGTTAAACGTAAGAATGACATGCCACAATGAAATTTCTGGTTGTTTCGATGACATCTACTCGTATATGCATTAACTGTGTGTTCAAGACTTACCAGCCAAAATCGAGTATCTGTTCTGGAAAGAATGACATTTTGTTGTCTAAGAATGTGACTGTTTTTAAATGTTCACACTTCATTTTCTTTTGATAAAATTACACAATGATTCAAAAACATAACTGGTTCACCTTTCACCTGTGTGCTCTATCCAATATGAGAAATCGTTATGTTCCGTTGTGATCACTGTTTGCAGTTATCTTTTTAGTGGCTGTCAAAATTTAATGTATTATTTATTCATTTATGGAATATTTCATTAGTTCTTAGAGCAACAGAAAAATATTAAAACCTGAAATACATAATCAGTTGTCTGGTGATGACCTAGAAAGCCAAAAGCTTTTTCACAATAAAATATAAAATAAGTATTATTATGGAACATTAATACTGTGTATTTCAATTTTTAATATTATTTCTTCATTTGTCTATGCATAGCATTGGTAAAATATAATAAACATACTTTTTCTGTTCTCTCTGTTCCTCTCTTAGGTCAAAAAGTGGTCAGTCTAAGACGCAGTAGTTAACGTTTTGAAACTTTCTGTGATTCAGTCAAATGGAAATAACATTACTAGTTGCTCAATCTTTGTGTAATGTTTGTGTCATGCAGTGATATTCAACATAAATGCAGCGCCTTGATTTCTGAATGCTTGTTATTACAACAATGTTGTTTCAGGAAACACCACAGAGGGTACCAAAGTTAACCATTGTACCTCCTAAACCACCAGAATCTCGGCCACATCGTGCTCACAAAGCACACAAAACAGAACGGCATAAAAAACACAGGCACAAAAAGAAGAGACGGAAGATTGCTGATGATGATAGTGATAATGAATACAGTGATCCTGATTTTCTTGTGTAAAAAATAAAAAAAAATAAAAATTGTTGTGTACAGTGATGACAGTTTTTTCTGATAATGTGTACAAGATGTGTTATCACATCTGAACTTTTGCAAAACTTTCGAAGTGCAATGAACGGACTGTTTCACTAATTTATTATCAAGCACAAATTCATTTGAGGTATCTTGGAAAGTGAAAAGTTAATTTATTTAAAAACTGGAAATGTGTTTCTTTAAAAAAAAGGACTATATAAATATCAGAGTATGTTTTATTATTTTTTACTGAAATTTTATTTGACTTACCTTTTTCAAACATGTGCACTACTAAAGACTGCACAGCAGCCGACTATTCCAGATGGTACAAAAATCATTGTGTTAAGCAATATGGTAGATGAAATGAAGAGTCAAATTGTGGCTGTTGCTATATTCTGCAACAGCTGCCCTTATATTTTTAATCATGGGACCCTTCTTTCTAGGAAAGAAAGACCCTATTTCAAAAGTAAGGTGTGTGTGAAAGTGTGTTCATGTATGCACGAGCAAGTGTACATATGCGTGCATACATGTATATGTGTGTAGTGTGTATATGTCTGTGTGTGTATATGGATGTGTGGTGTGTAAATATAAATATATATATATAAAAGTATATATATATATATTTAAATCTATAAAAGTGTAAATTCTTCTACAAAAGCCAACTATGGCTGTAAGTTTGTAAAGTAGCCAGGAAGTTTTTTTTTTTTAATTACCTGGCATAAATTCTATCAGAGCTTTCATAGTGTGATGTATTCCTTTTTTCCCCACTTTTTTTAAAAATCATTGCTTGTATTATTTTTACTTGCGGTCAGTCTCTACTGGGTAAATCCGTAAATGTACAGTTCTATAATTTGAGATGGAAATGTTTTGTTGTCTGATATGAACATGTACTATCAATAATATTCATTTTGAAAAGTATTAGCTAGTGATTTTGAAACAAAAATTTCATGAATTTAATTTATTATTGATATTAGTTTCTTCCTTAGAATGGCATAATAAAATGAATAGAACTCGTATATATGCCCCCTTGTTAATTTTTTTTTATTATTATTTTACTTGAATGTGTTTGGCGTGTAGCACAGGCCTTAACCCGTTATCCTAAACCTCTCAGTTCTTGGCGGCAAAGATCAAAGACCAAGGTAAATTCATGTTTAGGCTGTTGAGAGAATGTAAACCAATTTGCCAGTATGATATTACAGGACAATTGTGGATACTAAATATCAAGTTTTCCATAATACTTGCGTGCAGTTTTTAAACATTTGATTACCATTTCAGAATACTATTTTTTGACAGGTGTGGTGTTACTGAACATTCAAGAGACAAAGTCAATGTGAATTTATGTATTTTTAGAAATTTTAATTTACACACATGCAGCCTATGAATAGCTGTTATGGAAACATCAGGCTTTTTGATGAGGCAAATTGCAGTTACTCATTTACTGTACACACAGCAAAATTTGGAGCCTCTGCCTTGTTTAGTTTACAAGTATTATAAGTTTCAGGACTTGATACATCATATTTTACTAGCAGGCAGGCCCTTTGTTTTCATAGAGAACCCCATAATATTTCTGTTACCTCCTTCAGATGGTATGATCGTGTTTGTTATTTCAGTATGTTGTTCATATTATAGTTAACAAATTATAGTTTTTAATATGCTGGTCACCCATACTTTTCATGTCACTGTCATTGACTAAAATGTTAATTTCAACAACAGTGATTCATTATTGTATTTTACTGATTAAATCTTTTCAGTAAAGGTGTGTAGTGTTGGTCATACAGAAGCCAGAGAGTAAAAGAGTTTATTGTGTTTTGAAGCTTAAATAAACCATATTCTACACAATAAAACATTTGATCAGTTGATGACCTCATATGGACTACATTTCAAGAATGTATTCATTTTTAATAAAATGTGAGATTTATTATAGTACACTGTATTTTGTTGTTTAATCCCTATTAATAAAATTACAATGTTACATGACTGAAGGGTCTTTAAAGTATTCCTTCATGTAGGATACATTGGTATTTCATAGCAGAAAATTTAGTTAGAATAATGGCCTGAGAATTTGTGTGATATAATTGATATATGATTTAATCGTGAAAGTCTGTATTTCAGTAAGAATGACATTTTATTGTAACTTGTCTTGTTTTGTTGGAATAATCTGTTAATTATTTTATATATCACCTCATTATCTGCAGTGTGTAACAGCAAGGCTTGTAAGTCACATTGATGGCACTTTAAATGCTCCTGAGGAGAGCTGTGTGATATCGAAATAGTTAGACTGTTTGATTTATGAATATTTTTCTGTTAAAATGTTGCAGAGCAAACTTCAATGTACAAGTTAATTAAATTTACAAGTTTGGACATAATCGTAAATACGTTTGATACTATCCATAAACTACTTTAATCATTTTTGGGTATCATTAGATGGAGTGACATATTATGACAACACAAATGAGTAAACACCCAAGTACTGCTGTTCATTAGTATGGGCTCCTGATATTTATTACCATCATCTGAATGGATGAATGAATGAATGAATGAATGAGATTTACCTCCGATTGCTGCAGGTATATTCCCAAGGAATTAACCACAAAGCCTACACTCAATAAAATGAATTTATTTGCCCTTACATATTTCAATATGTTTTGTAAAATTCTTCCATTATATTAAGTCTTTCGTGTTATACTAATGTAGTGTGCATGAACTTTGGTCTTGTGGTGAGGTTGTGAATGCACATTAAGCTTAATGATACACCTATGACAGATACACATTTCACAGATCTTTGTGTGTGTGTGTGTTTTAAGCATTGCTGATACTGACTGAAACACACATTTACTGAAGCACCAGTATAAACAAACACAAAGTAATAAAACCCTGTCCATTGTCCTTCATCAGTGAGTGCCCCAGGGAAGTGTGGCAGGGCTGGTAATTCTCTATATACATAAATGAATTGTCAGACAGGGGGAGGAGCAGTCTGTGGTTGTTTGCTGATAATGCCGTAGTATATGGGAAATTGTCATTGGCTGGCTGTAGGAGGGTACAGAAGGACTTAGATTGAATTTCTATTTAGTGTGATGAATGACAGTTTGCTTTAAATGTAGGAAAATGTAAGTTAATGCAGATGACTATAAGAAAAAAAACATGTATTGTTCAAACACAATATTGTGTTGTAGTTGTATGGAGATGAAGAGGCTTGCACAGGATAGAGTAGCATCAATAGCTGCATCACATCAGTCTTCAGACTGAAGACCACAACTAATACAACATTGCAAAGCAATATGAAATGGGACAGTTAAAATGTGGTGTACCCTTGCAGATGACATCTGGCAAGCATGGGCAGTTTCAAGCACTTTCAGTCAGCTATCCTCCATGATCATTTTGTGCACTTTTGCAACGATTTCTGGAGTAGCAACACATCTTGGCTAACTACTGTGTGGATCATCATCTAAGCTCTCCCAACCAAATGTAAACTAATTTGTCCGCTTGCCAACAGTTGAATGGCATGAATGTCATTTGCTTTTATACCTTTCTTACGGAGTACTTAATCACTGCTCGAACCTCAATTTTTTTTCCATCTTCGCAAATTACTACGCAGGTACAACAACAGACACCGCCATAGCTCTCTTGGAAGAGCACTGATGTGGCACGTGTTTACAGGCAACAGTCCAATGCATACCACATGAACAACTCATTGCACTAGTACTGACCTCTTGTGGTGATTCCGAGAACTTTTCAAAGTGCCCTCGACCCATACTTTAGTACTGTTCGAATGCTTGGGATTCCCACCATGCTGGATTGAAGGAAGACATCGAAGCAATTTAGAGGTGTGCTGTTACATTTGTTACTGGAAGGTCCACTTAACATTTAAGTACTATGTTGATCCGTCATGAACTCGAAAGGGAATCCATGGAGGGAAGGAGTCCACCCCTCCATCCCCCCCCCCCCCCCCCCCCAAGGAATACTATATAGAAAATAGGCATTTGAAGCTAGCTGCAAAATGATTCTACTGCAGTCAATGTATATTTTGCAGAGGGGCCATGACGATAAGAAAAAATTAGGGCTCCCATGGAGGTGTATAGATGTATAGATAGACTTTTTCCCTTGCTGTTTTTATGAGTGGAGCCAGAAAGGAAATTACTAGTAGTGGTACAAGGTATCCTCTGCCATGTACCATATGGTGGCTTCTGGAATATGTATGTAAATGTAGATGTAAAAACACATTATTAGGGACCATGCCAGATAAGCTGATTTTGGGTTATTGTATGGGCAGTACTGTTTCTCATATTGCTGAAAGTTAGTGTGACAATATTAAGGTGTCAAGTTGTCGTTTTTGTTGATGCAGTCACCATGCTGCTCTGAGAAAACTGAATGTAAAAAAGAATTACTTCAGATTTTGTGCAGATGAAATAAACATCAGTGTGTTTGCAGATCCATAGAAAGGAATGAGAACTCATTTTGATTCAGAACACCATGTAACATGGGACATAGAATTTGTTTGAAACTTGATATAGCCAACAGGTACTTTTTCAGCGCTAATACTAGAGTCTGCTTATGACAGACTGTAATGTGTGACTTTAGTGGTGAACAATCTATTCAAACAACATTTATTGATGACACAATTAATTTTTTTTATGTGAATGTCTAGACTGTGCGATCATGATAGTTACTTTCGGAGAAGATTTATGAGTGCCTGGCTAAAGTTTCACGATAGAACTTGTCCTGGAGCTCACAACTGTAGAATAAAATTGTGCATGCATTGAAGGTGACAAGCAGTCAAAATATGTATGCATTTTCTTGTAGGATCTCCAGTATGTAAAGCTGTGCATACTGTTGCATACCTGTGTTAGCCTACTACCTAAGTTGCATAAGACATTGTTTTGTCACGTTTTATTCTTTTGTTCCCCTGAGACTAGAACTGCCACATCATCCACTCACTTGTATGCTTTATCTGTACCAGTCCTCCTGCAGCCAGTGACGTGTGTAGTATACAGTGTGTTCCCACAAGCAACTGAAAATAACCTATTGTTTATGATCCACAGCAGTTTCTCTTTGAGCCAAGAAAGTTCACTGACAGAATGGGATAATTGTCAGAATGTCAGTGGCACCTACTTGCATTTTTTTTATCATCCACCTCTGGAAAGATTTGTACAGCAGCAAACTGTGCCTCATTTTGTATCTGATTGAGACCAAAAAGAAATTGATATATATTGCCATTTAATGAAAAAGGGAAAATTCTTGACAGAGTCAGGAATCAAACACGTTCTCTATGGCAGTGAAATGTGCAGACAGTGTTAGGCGCAGGCAAAACTGATAAGTGTGTCTATCACACCACTCAACTCATGACTTCTGTGTCCTCAGTAATTTGTTTCAGCTGATACAGCTAACTAGGTGTAATTTCCACTAACCCATGGCCAGCAGAGCAGATGTGACTTACCAATTTTTCGGTCCTATTCACCATTATAGCTATGATTACTGCACATTTAATGGTAATAATTGAAATTGTGATGAAGTTTGATCACATGAACATCAATGTACACTTGTTACTCATAGTTTCAAAATTAGACAATTGAATAAATGTTCCAGCCCCAGCATATTTAATGCAATCAATTCTATCTTATCTGCATAAAAAATACTAAAGAAATTTTCCTCCTTGTCTATTTCTTCAACACAACAACACATCTGAGAATGAGGTTCTCTATCACTGTCTGTTTTTGTGTCTTCATTCATGTGATTTTCATTTTTATTTCTCACCATCTTGAAATTCTTACAAATATTTTCATAGTTCATCACCATTTGGCAAATGTTTGTCCCTCATAAATATGCAAGTGCCAACTGCCCCTTTCTTGAGCACACATTACTATTAATAGCCAGTTCAGAAATTAACTATTTTTTTCTGTTTTCTGATCAACAGCATGGCAGATTTGCCATTGTTTGGTCTCACTATACAAAAGGTGACCCCACAGGTATCAGTAACTACTCTGTGTCACTCCTTACATAATTTTCTAAACTTTTTGAGAAGGTAATGTATTCCAAGATTGTCACCTACCTGTGTGGTAATGGAACACTTAACCAATCGCAGTGAGAGTTTCAGAAGGCCCATTCTACTGAATCTCCTATTTATACTTTTACTGAGCACATAATAAAATCTGTAAATGATAAAATACAGCCAGTTTATATCTTTTGTGGCTTACTGAAGGTGTTAGATTGTCTAAACATCAATATTCTTTTAGAGAAAATACATTTTTAAGGAATACATAGTTCAGCACATGCCTGGTTTGCTTCTTATTTAAGTGGAGTATGTACATCCTATACCCACAGTGTCAAATTTGCAATATTGATGACCCATTATCTCAGAACCTGTGACAGATAGAGATCTGAAATTTTTGGGATGTGTAGTATCACTCCTTTTCTGATTACTGAACCGGAATAGAAATGTACAGAGAAATAATTAGCTAGTTATGATTTTTTAAAATGTTCTTCAATATTTTGTTTTAAAAGTCCAGTTTTTCTTCCGTAAGTAAAAAACCATTAGAGAGAGAGAGAGAGAGAGAGAGAGAGAGAGAGAGATGTTTTGGGAGGTTCAGTAGCTGCAGTATACTACGTGGTAACGTAGTATAAAATTAGATATATGTATCTGTAATAGTTCCTGAGATAATGGGTCAAATAATTTTAAAAATGTCATTTCTATCAAATCAAGTTCAAACATTTTATTTGATATTAACTTACACATGGAGGCATGCCAGCTTCTAGAAACAGCCAGGCCCATAATCAGCATTATCTGGATCCCGTGCTTGACTATCCTGCAAACCTAGAAGCTTCCTTTTTTTTCCTGCCTCTTGCTTCTTTAATCATTTCCTCTGCTGCATGTTGGGCTTTCATGATCCTAAGTTGATCCATTTGCTGAAAGGCTTGCAGTGTGTTGGCACCTGGAGTGATACCAAGTTCCTCTATTACCCCAGTTCTTCCCTTTATACCATCATTAAACGTTATCACAGCATCACAAACACCCAAGCATAGAGTTTTCCTTCCTAAAAAGGCATTTTTTGGTATGCGGGTCCAAATTACATTATTGAAAAACTCATTTGGGTTTTGTGTTCGACCATGGAGACATTTGGAAAGGAGGTCAGGATGAGCTAATTCCCTATATATTGGTTTAATAGCTTCCATCACTGCAGACGTATGCTATTTTTGTGCCTAAATTGTTCCTTGCTACCTGCTGCCTGAGCTTTTTGGTACTTGCACCATGAATCAGCACCAGGTGGACAAAGACCATGTATAGGTGTATCATCAGTGGAAGATTTGTGGAAGAATGTAGCCCACACTGCTCGTTTCATCCCTTGTAGGTCATGTGTGTTGTTTCTTGTTGCCATTCCATAATAATGCTGGAGTTCATCAATGTTTTTGTCTGTAAGTCTTCCTTTACCATTTAAGAGTCTTTCCATCTGATAACTTTTCTTTCCCTTTTGTCTTCTTCAATTTTTGGAGACGTGTTACCATCCGTTTCTGAAGGTGGCTCACACATTTAATCTTAACCATCTGTTTATTAGCATAAGGTTGGCTTTCCACTACTGATTTGCAAGCTTTTGAATCACCATACTCAGTATAACACACACCTCTCTCCTGTTGTGAATGTCTGAACATAGAAACAACTGCAGTTGCTGCCATAACTCCACTAGTTCCCTCATAATTCTTAGCACAATTTGTTTTATGGCTTTAACTTGTTTCATCAACTGATTTACACTGACAACAGTATTTAGTTAGCATTTCAATGTCTAAAACTTTACCTGTGTCAACACTAGTGACAGTTGCAACTGTATTTTTTGATGTGTGACCTCTCTTCTGCCATGTGCCATCAACTGCCACAGATAAGTCTGCTGTGTTATTTAATTCTACTGCTTCTTTAGCAGCAGCTTTCATAGAAGCAACAGCAACAGATTTGACACATTCACCAATTACTTCTGTGTACTTACTTGATCTGGTTGGTGGGTTTGGCAAGTTCAGTGTTGCACATAATACTTCAGCTACAGTCAATCCTTTCCCAATGCACCTCATTCCATACAGAAATCTAACATTGCTCTCAAACAAGTCATTCTTGCATTTTTCAGAAGTCCAAAATGATGTCGAGAGCCTGGAAATTTCGCAATGAATATCAAGTCTGTTTGCCCAGCACAAACCTTATGTGACACAGCATCTTGCAAAACTTGTCCTAACACACTCAAATCTAAAAGAACATAACCTAAACTATTTTGATCTTTGCCAATAAATAAATGCTCATGGTCTCAAAGTTTCCTCTTCGAAGCACTAGTAGGTGTGTCCTTATCACGGGTCTGTGAAAAATCTATTTCAGGATCAACACTGGATTCAAATTTTGTGATATGCTGATTTCCATGGAAACGTCGCTTCTTAAAACAACCCTTTCTTTTCGTCATCTTGAAAAGAGGTATAAGAACTTATAACAACACACCAAACCACTACGTTTTCAGTTCAAAACTTATGAAACATGACAACCAAACAGTAAATAAACAAAATGCATGTGCTATACTGCCATTTCTGTTTACACAGTGCGTCCAACCTCTTAACACAAACATTAACTTGATTTCAAGGAATAAATGGCTGAAAACCAGAGCCTTCTAGATTGAATAGTTCAAGAGATAGAGATACTTGCGCAAGTCAGTGTAGAACGACTGGATAATTTTACACATGCACTATTAACTTTTGAAATGATAAAAACTACACTTCCTATTGGAATTTTTCGACAAAAATTCATCAAATTATTCAGGAGAGATCAAATATTAATGAGATAATAATCCGAAAATGTCTTTTTTTGACTAATTCCGCCATCCGTACTGCCCTTAAGAAACAAAACACAGGAAGTTATCCTAGGTTATTTGAATAAAACAAAGTAAGACACACCATCTGTGTGGGGAGAAATTACAGTGGAATTTTCATCTTGGCCCAGTTCTGTTCTTGTTTTATGTTCATAACTTGCCATTTTATTTGAATCAGGAGTCAGAATTAGTCCTGTTTGCAGACGATACAAGCATTCTTGTGAAGCAGAGTAAAGAAGCATCAACAGAGAAAATAAGAAATAATGATTTTAAGAAAATTACTCACTAGTTTTTCATAATTGGGGGAGCCTTAAACTTTGAAGAGGAGGGGGAAAAAAAAAACCACACACTCATCTAGTGTTGTACTGTCAAGAATATCCCATTTCCTATTAACATACTATACCAACATGACGTAATAAACAGGGTGTAAAGTTCTAAGTTTTTAGGTGTACACGTTGATGAAAAGTTAAATTGGAAAACTGTAATTGGACATGATAGAACACAATGCTTGATTCGCAAAAAAAGGAGGTTCTGGTACTGTGACCTTCCAGGGGATGTGTTCAAGCTTAGACTTATTAAAATGTTATTTTAATGCTTTTCTGAGCATTTCAAAAGTGTGAATAAAACTTTTACATTGCTTCAACCATGCCAAAAGCTTGATCACACCTTATCTCAAAATCTGCACTTTTAATTCTTTTTTTCAGCAGAGCAACAGAGGTACCAGTATGGTGTGCCAGTGCTACAGTCACAAATCAAACACTACTAAAATGTATAGATCAAGCTACTTTTGCCATTCGAATGATTGCCGACTTTGGGGATATAGAAGTCAGTAAGTTAACAAATTTTGGCCGTTTTCTTTCACTGAATTATTCTGAGATAATATTTGGGGGTAACTTCTCAGTTAGGGAAAAAGTATTCGCTGCACAAAAGAAAGTAATTAGAATTATGTGTTGGGTGTACACACACATATTTTGCAGGCATATCTCTTAAGCAGCTGGGAATATTAACCACACCCTTACAGTAAATTTATCCACCTATGCATTTTTTTTATAAAGTATTAGAGATCCTTTAAAGAATCTAACTTTGGTACAGAAAGGCGTGAAATATGCAGCTATAGATCTCTTTGACAATCTACCTATTGAAATAGCATATCTGTCAGATAGCAGGTGTGTTTTCAAGTGCCTATTAAAGATGTTTCTCTTTGACAACTACTTATACACTACAGAGAAATAATTCCTGAATAGAAATAATTTGTCATTTTTACAGAAAACCCCGATTAGTATGAGGTAATATAAATATTTTTTCATTGGCACATTTTCTCTGGTGTTTTAGCAGATATTTGCAGTTTTGGTTTTGCAATGCATAAATGGGAACAGTCCAAACAGATACTGCTGGAGTACTAGTTATTCTTCATCTCTTACAGTCCCTGTTAAAACATACTGCTGAACTGGGACCACTCTATTGAACGGGCATATAAAATTCTACTTTAAATGTCATTTTGTTTGTACTGGAAAACAAACCAATATTTTCCATTGACACTGGATGTTGCACGAAACATATAGAGTGGTTCCAAATTAATCTAATGTGATATTCAGTTAAGTGACGTGTTTTCACAGGGACTGCAAAATGTGAAGAATAACTAGTACTCCAGCAGTGACTGAGTAGTACTGCTACATGGTGGTAGCAGACGACGTGGGGCAGGGTAGCATACAAGATGGTGGAAGTGAGGGGAAAGGACTGCTGCTGGAGCACTGTTTATCATCTTCCTTTACAGTCCCTGTTAACACACATCACTAAATCGAACTCCAAATTAGACTTTTTGGGACTGAAAATTATTGGTACATCAAAATCATGGTTTCCAGCATTTTCTGTTATTGGTAATTATTCTGGTCAATAAAAAAAGGGCCAATACCATGCCAGTATTATAAATATTTTCCAGGCCAATTCCATTTTACCCACCCTGTGCAAAGACCTGGGTGTAACAACTTGCAAAGATGTGAAACGTGACGATGAAACATGTTCAGTCATAAGTCAAGCCAGTGACACTTTGGTTCATGTGTAGGATACTGAGAAAATGCAGTCAGTCATCAAAAGAGGCTGCTTACAAATCATACGTGCAGCAAGACATCGCAGACCACTGCTCATACATGTGGGACCCTTACTAGATAAGACTAACTGGGGATACTGAATATATACAAAGGAGTGCAGTGTGAATGGTCACAAATTTGGTTGACCCATGGGAGAGTATTACAGATATGCCAAAAAATTGGAACTGGCAGACACTTAGAAACAGTTGCTGACTATTCTGTGAAAGTCTGCTTACAAGAACCAATGCTGAGTGAGGAATCTGAGAATGTTTTACAGTCTCTATACATCACTACCATAGGGGCCATGAAGACAAGTTCAGACTAATCACAGAACACAGTTACAAATAGAAAATTTTCTTACAGTAAAATGATTATATGAAGCATATTTTACATGTAAGTTTGTTCCTTTATATCTCCTTCAGCCAGGCAAGTGAACATCTTGTCATCTGAGATATTGTATTTAAATTATCATGTAAAATCACATGATGCAAGTAGTCCATGTTCTACCGATAGTAAACATTTTCTAATGTCGAGTAATAAGCATGATAAGTAGTGATTAAAAGTTATATTTTATTGTGCAGAAATTAATTAATAGACACAGCAGTTAAGTGAGTGTTGAGTTCTTGTTTTAAGTGAAAGTAATTCATTTTGACATTATATCATACACCAGAAGTGCTAACCTACAGGCCTAATTTTTGCAGCCCATTAACAACAAAAATTTGTGCAGTGTAAAGTGTGTTGCATGATTTAATTCTATTTTTAAGCATTTATTCTATGTTGCAATCTGTGGTAAATGTGACTGTTGCCATAGGGTAGTCAGGATGAGAGTGTTATGTATATATTGTAGTTTGGAATTCCATTGGGGTGACTGTTGTGGGGAATTGGATGGGGATCTCAATGAGGATCTCCCATGGTGCTGTAGGCTGTGTAAAAGAGAATCACTGAACAGGAGGCAAAGATTTAGGCCCTTCAGGCTGAATTAGGTTACATGATATTTGAACTAGAGAGGTTGAAGAGAGGAAAAAGATTGTGGGAACTGGGTAAAGAAAACAAGCACTGAGCAAAGAGAAATGGGGTCTTCTCCATCTACATTTGAGCTGACAATATATAGTAAGTTTGACGTGGTACCTGAAATAGGAGAGGAACCTCATCCAGTGGTAGGTCACAGTAAGGTGCAGCAGACTTTAAACAAAGAAACTAAGTTTGGGTCAGTATCAAAAGAGAATAGAATGAAAAATGTTTTGCTCCTAGCTAATAGCCATGGGGGGCCAGATGGCACAAGACAAATTAGAAACACGTCACCAGGTCACAAGTATTGTGAAGCCAACTGGTAGCCTTAGCCAGGTGACAAGAGGACATAGGGAATATGTGTAAAGATTTTGGCAAAGAGGATCAGGTTATTGTAGTAGTTGGAGCAGGGAACAGCCTGGCTAAAGACAGTAATTACAGCATCAGGAGTAATCTGGATGAAATAGGATTAGCAACTACACACATAAATGTGAGTTTTTTTGGATGTCCTGCAGCATCATGACCAGCCGTGGGATAATGCTGCTGTGAGCAGTGTGAACACTGAGTTGAGCAGACTGCTGCTGATTGAAATGAAATATCATATGAGAGCAGTGCCTGTTGCTACACTGGTAGATGGGGATATGTGAGAAATGGCCTACACCTGAACAGGAGAGAGAAAGATAGGTTGGCTGAGCTTCTTGCAGGTAATATACAGGAGGCAACCATAACACAGAACCTGTGGTTAATTATGTTGGAGAGGTACCGTATTTAGGTTAGAATAAGGATTCAGGAACCCTGTTATGAAAGAACAGAAGAGCCCCACGAAATGCTTAAGACTGCTTAGAAAAGCAAGGTTAGCTTATTTCATCAGAATGCTGGAGGACTGAGAAATAAAGCAGAAGAGCTTCTTGTGTGTTTGGCAGATTTAGAGAGCTCTGAAAAGAAAGACATCCTGTGCCTATTTGAGCACCACGTGGCCACAGGATTAGAGAAATTCAATAAAGAGGGTTAGACTCTAGCATGTCACACATGTAGAACTAATATGAGGAAATGAGTTTTTCTATGTACAAGTCAAATGAGAGTCCTTATCCCTATTTTTACTAGCCAAAATAAGTTACATAAAAGTAATTACAAATATATTTACCATTCAATGCACCTTGCACTACTTTTCCACAAAGTCCCTACACCGATTCAGATATTTGTCCCAGCGCAGCACTAAATTTGGGATGCTCCTGTGGTAGAATTCATCTGGCTGACAGTGGAACCACCATCAGACTGCTGTTTTGGCTTCATTGTTGCACATGAATCATTGTCCTGCCAGGAAATTCTTCAGCAGACTGAAAATGTGGAAATCTCTATGGTGGATGGTCCACACTCTCCTAGTCCAATGACGGGAGCTTACTGGCAGTTTTGACTGCAACACATGGTCTTGCATTGTCATGAAGGATAATGATGTTGTCAACATCGAAAATCCCTTGGCATTTTTTTCCTGATGGCAGCCCACAAGGGGGACTGTGGAACAATAATTACTGACATTGATGATCGCAGCTTGTGACATGGAATCCAGCAGGAACAGTCCACCGCTATCCCAGAAGACCATTAACATCATTTTTCCCAACAGATGGCACTGAATGAAATTTTTTGTCACATGCGAACCATATGTTTCCACACCATACTCTGCTACTTTAATTTCAGCATGAAATGCAGTAGCCACATTTCATTGACAATGTGGAACAGGAAACTGTCATCCTTCTTGGCATACTCTACCAGATGATTCAGTGAAACAATTATTCCCTTACATTTCATCCCATCATTCAACTGCATAGGCACCTACTGACAGGAAACTTACTGGTGCACCAAGGACCCATGAATGATGATGTAAACACCCCCATACAAAACGCCAAGTGTCTGAGAAATGTCATTGAGGTGCACACTCTGATCCCCTTTCACCACTGCATTCACAGTGCAAGTGTTATTGTCAGTCAGCAATATAAGCGACCTCCCAAAACACTCATTGTCACGCAAGTCTTCGTGGCCTTTTGCAAATTCACAACACTCCCCATCTCAAAGTGAGACACTTTCCTCATGTGTGGGCTACATTTCCCTGTGTATTTTGATGGGTCTTTGTCCCTTGCTCCATAGAAAATCAAACATACATTGTTGCTAATATGCCGCGGACGTGTGAAGCACAACTGCCATCTTCAACAACTGACAGCAGCCCACGACACCACCACCTCAAAGTGAGACACTTTTCCTCATATATGTGCTGCATTTCCCTGTGGATTTCAATGGGCATTTATGCCTTGCTCCATAGATAATGAAATGCACTTCATTCCGCATACACCATGGATGTGTGAAGCACAACCACCATCTTCGACAACTGAGAGCAGGGCCATGCCTTGGGCTCCAGCAGATAAAGCTAGGCCAGTACAAGAAAGTTCCACCAGTGGGAAAGAATATGTTGACTTCACATTTAGAGGCGTAATTTGGCATATATATATATATATATATACACCAAGTGGGAAAGCGCCGGCAGACAGGCACATGAACAAAACACACAAACACACACACAGAATTACGAGCTTTCGCAACTGGCAGTTGCTTCGTCAGGAAAGAGGGAAGGAGAGGGAAAAATGAAAGGATGTGGGTTTTAAGGGAGAGGGTAAGGAGTCATTCCAATCCCGGGAGCGGAAAGACTTCCCTTAGGGGAAAAAAAAGGACAGGTGTACACTCGCACACACACATATCCATCCGCACATACACAGGCACAAGCAGACATATTTAAAGGCAAAGAGTTAAGGGCAGAGATGTCAGTCGAGGCGGAAGTACAGAGGCAAAGAAGTTGTTGAAAGACAGGTGAGGTATGAGCGGCGGCAACTTGAAATTAGCGGAGGTTGAGGCCTGGCGGATATCGAGAAGAGAGGATATACTGAAGGGCGAGTTCCCATCTCCGGAGTTCGGATAGGTTGGTGTTGGTGGGAAGTATCCAGATAACTCGGACGGTGTAACACTGTGCCAAGATGTGCTGGCCGTGCATCAAGGCATGTTTAGCCACAGGGTGATCCTCATTACCAACAAACACTGTCTGCCTGTGTCCATTCATGCGAATGGACAGTTTGTTGCTGGTCATTCCCACATAGAAAGCATCACAGTGCAGGCAGGTCAGTTGGTAAATCACGTGGGTGCTTTCACATGTGGCTCTCCCTTTGATCGTGTACACCTTCCGGGTTACAGGACTGGAGTAGGTGGTGGTGGGAGGGTGCATAGGACAGGTTTTACATCGGGGGTGGTTGCAAGGGTAGGAGCCAGAGGGTAGGGGAGGTGGTTTGGGGATTTCATAGGGATGAACCAAGAGGTAACGAAGGTTAGGTGGACGGCGGAAAGACACTCTTGGTGGAGTGGGGAGGATTTCATGAAGGTGTCTTTCCGCCGTCCACCTAACCTTCGTAACCTCTTGGTTCATCCCTATGAAATCCCCAAACCACCTCCCCTACCCTCTGGCTCCTACCCTTGCAACCGCCCCCGATGTAAAACCTGTCCTATGCACCCTCCCACCACCACCTACTCCAGTCCTGTAACCCGGAAGGTGTACACGATCAAAGGGAGAGCCACATGTGAAAGCACCCACGTGATTTACCAACTGACCTGCCTGCACTGTGATGCTTTCTATGTGGGAATGACCAGCAACAAACTGTCCATTCGCATGAATGGACAAGGGCAGATAGTGTTTGTTGGTAATGAGGATCACCCTGTGGCTAAACATGCCTTGATGCACGGCCAGCACATCTTGGCACAGTGTTACACCGTCCGAGTTATCTGGATACTTCCCACCAACACCAACCTATCCGAACTCCGGAGATGGGAACTCGCCCTTCAGTATATCCTCTCTTCTCGATATCCGCCAGGCCTCAACCTCCGCTAATTTCAAGTTGCCGCCGCTCATACCTCACCTGTCTTTCAACAACTTCTTTGCCTCTGTACTTCCGCCTCGACTGACATCTCTGCCCTTAACTCTTTGCCTTTAAATATGTCTGCTTGTGTCTGTGTATGTGCGGATGGATATGTGTGTGTGCGAGTGTACACCTGTCCTTTTTTTTCCCCTAAGGGAAGTCTTTCCGCTCCCGGGATTGGAATGACTCCTTACCCTCTCCCTTAAAACCCACATCCTTTCATTTTTCCCTCTCCTTCCCTCTTTCCTGACGAAGCAACTGCCAGTTGCGAAAGCTCGTAATTCTGTGTGTGTGTTTGTGTGTTTTGTTCATGTGCCTGTCTGCCGGCGCTTTCCCGCTTGGTAAGTCTTGGAATCTTTGTTTTTAATATATTTTTCCCATGTGGAAGTTTCTTTCTGTTTTATATATATATATATATATATATATATATATATATATATATATATATATATATAGAGAGAGAGAGAGAGAGAGAGAGAGAGAGAGGACAAAGACTTTCTGATTTTCCCTCATTTTTCAAGACAGAGCAAAAGTTCAAAAACATTGAGACAAGTAGATTTTTCAGTGATCATCACATAACAGTGTGTGCTTGTGAATTAATACTGAAATCAGTTAACTTTTTATTGTAACTGTATATATATTGCCACTGGGTAATTTTAAACTCTTTGTGAGGAATTTGGATTCCTTGGTACGCAATCTGTCAGACAGAAACAAGTAGTTAATAGTCAGTGATAATTTCAGTGTAAATTTTTTGAAGTGTTCTGATAGGAAAAATTATCTGGAAATTTTATTTGGATCCTATAATTTGATCTTAGTGAGTATTTGTGCTACATGGGTGGTTGAAGACAGTCGGGCCCTAAATAACAATGTTTCCTTTGATGAAGCTCAAAGCAAGAAAACAACTATATACCCAGTAACAAATGCTCTCTCTGATTATGACGCATAGTCACTTAGGATAAACAAGATAGTGCCTTACAGCAATGATACTCCTTAGTGGAAATCAGTTAGAATAATTAATGACTCCAGAACAAATGTGTTTAATAATAAGTTACCAGAGATGACCTGACATGAAATTTTTAATGGACCAAATGCTGACATAAAATTTAGTCTGTTCAATGATAAGTTCATATCATTATTTGAAAATAACTTCCCACATAAACTAATCAGAAAGGATATTTAACAGCCAGTGTAGATCTAATTTTCATACTTATTCTCATTATATTTCCATAGTCTGATTGGGGTGTAAAAATAATGGTGTAGCTGTTACTCTGGGAATGCAGTAAGAAGCAAATATAGGGATGCTCCTTGTTTTTACCTTATGGCCAAGCGCAAACACTCTGGGAAAAACCTTGGTTAGGAGCAGTTTCACATGTATTTTAACCAACTAGAAAGTTAACTAATGAGGTCCCTATCCCAGCAGGTTACTTATACAGTAATTTTGCACATATATTCTTCTGACTGGCAAACATATCAGTTACTACTGTGATGTTGAGGGTTTATAATGTCACTGGTTTCCTCCTTATGAATGGAGGAAACAGCCAATGGGTTCAGCATTCCCTGACCCACCCTGTTCCTGAGGAAGGATTTAATTCTATTTAAAATGCTGAAACTGCATTCTGCTCCTGCTATTGAAACACATGTACGCAGTGCAATTTGCAATGTTTTTTGCACTTCAGTGAATGATTCTTCAAAGGAATGTTCCACAAGAAAGGTGAACAGCTCACAAACCAATGTAATGCCTTTAGACATATAATTGCAATAAATCGCTGACTGTTCATTTTTCAATTTATCAAGGAAAATAAAGGGACTGTAACTTAACAAAAAAAGTGTTGAATAAAGTGGCTGGAAAATGTTCTTTGAAATAAGCAAACTTTTTTTGGATTAATAATTTCGAAGCAGCTGAATACATGAGAGTTTTGGAACCTCCCTTTCAATTTGTTGGCCAAAAGTCACACACTTCTTTGGCATCTGCTGCCAGTTTAGGTTCAGTGCTATATTTGGACATTTTTCTGAAGTACCAAAACCTTCACTTCAGAAACTCATTCCCTTTCAATGTTATCTCACATTTCAGAAACAGTTGATGCAAAATGACATAATGCATTGGATATAGTAATGGCATTTGCACTCTACATCTGGATTGCATTATACAAAATATCAATATGTTTCATAATTTTGTAGAAAACATTTAGAAGGAATAAAAAGTATGGATTGTGAAGTAAATTTCTTAAAGCAAACATTTCTCTTAGTTCAATATCATCCCAAGTATCTTCTTCCTCAATCTTATCAAAACATTCCAAAAAGGGTAATTTGTTTTCTTGAACATTAGTTACTACATGAGACTGGATGTTTCATCTAGTTCAAGAGACTGAAAGAAATCTCTTATTGCAGAGTGTCCATAAAAAAAACTCTTCATTTAGGCAATGAAGGGAAAAATGTTGTAAGTCCAGAAATGTTTGCAAAGAACAACCTAACAGACTTTGTTTTTACTAGTCATCATGAATAACCAAATTAATGGGGTGCACGTAACAGTGGACATACTAAAAGTTCATTTTGTATCATGTGTGACATATATTTACATACGGAAGTACTATAACTGATTAAGTGGTCATCAAACAAGCTGTTGAGATTTCTTAGAAGAGATAACAAATTTAAGAGATTGTCATGGTTTGCTGACTCCCATTTTTCATTGTGAGTCCTTAGTGCTAACTCATAAGTTCCAAAAACATTAAGCACTCTACAATTCTGCCTACTATGTGTCCATTCTTCTTAAATAATTCATTATGTTTCTGAATTGACATTTTATACGCTGACTCCACCTGAGCAGCAATGTTAATTGTGCCAAAAATTTCATATTTACAGCATTTTCTAAATGTCGTCTACTTCCTTCATGTTTCTAAATTCATTTTCTTAAATGCTTTAGATTCTTACGGCCAGCTGTTGTTCACAATCCTTCACCACCAAACAACACACAATAGAAACAAAATAATTTTTGTTTGTATTCACTCACTGTTAACCAAGACTTTTTGTGGAAACATGTGTTGCAGAAAGTTCTCTTCTTCTTTCGATCAAGTTGAGACATCAAGAAATCTTTTAGTTTATGTGCACCTAACTGTTTGATTTTCAGCTTCTCTTCTATGCATATTAAATGAAGAAGCATTTAAAGCAAACAATCTAATTTATTCATTTTAAAATCGCTGTACGAACACTTAAGTTTTAACCACACAGCTCCAGAATATGGGACACTATTGAGAGGTGGCCTCGTTTACTATTTTCAACATTTCCTGTTGATGAATGGCACTACGGGGGAAGGGGGTGGGAGGGAGGGAGAAGGAATTCAGAAAGGCACATGACAGCAACTCCAGTTAGGTGCTGCGAGACCAAGGTGTCTGGCTCCAAACATTGTGAAGAACTGTGGACAGGTGGGTAAGGGGAGGAGAGTGAGAATGCGGCAGGGACAGCAGGGTTCACTAGAGTGTGGGGAAAGAGGGGTATGGGTGCGGAGGTCTATCCACTGGGCCACTTGAGCTGGCCCTAAGCTACACTAGGATGTGATCTGAAGTGGAGAAAGGGAAATAGCTTGGTCACATCACTGCGATTGCAGTTTCAGGTGTCGGGACTGTGGGGGGAGTAAGGTTCACCTACCACTGACGCTATGACATGGCTGGGTTGTACGGAAAGAGGGGTAGATGTATGGTGGCCTATCAACTGGGACCCGTGCTTCATGGCCTGCTGCTGTGCTTCAGCAAGGGATAAGGTGGAGAAGGGAAAACCGCTTTCTGCATCACTGTGATTGCAGGCCAGGAGTGTGGAGTTAGTACAGAGCTACGAGTCAACTGCCATTGGCTCTCAGCTTTCGAAGAATGGGTTTCAGAAAGAAAAACTGGTTTGACACTGTAAAATGGTACACTTGACATGTGTCTACAGCAGGGAGAATATTCCTGATTACATCGATTTTCTGTGTATCGTGCTACAACCTAATCATGTCATACTTGAATTTTTTTTATCTAAAACTGAAAAATATACATCATAAAACTTTTGGTGGGGCCAGGCCCCTCTGGCCCTTTAGAACAAGCTGCCCCTGGAGAAATGTCTTCATTATCAGAAACAAGTAAAGATCTTGAAGCAGTTGGACACTACCAAAACTACTTAAAATTACTAGGAAAAGTTATTTTTTTAAAAAAGCAAGAAACATGTACATTGTCAGAAATTAGTAATTCTGATAACAGACTTAGGCCAATATGCAATGTAGCAAAATGAGAGACAGGGCAACTGGCCACAGAACAATGTAATGACACTATTGAATTAAATGTAAAGGCATGAATGACATGTTGCAAATGTTTTTCATACTCATATAACATACAGGGGCAAACAGTTCAAGAAAAGAGTCACAGCAATATGTTGAAAAAGCAGCTCTCATAAAATTCACCATATGAATGTATCACCAACTTCTCCTTCAGGAATTAAGAACATTATATACTACATGATCAAAAGTATCTGGACACCTGGCTGAAAATGACTTACACGTTCGTAGCATCCTCCATCGCTAATGCTCGAATTCAGTATGATGTTGGCCCACCCTTAGCCTTGATGAGAGCTTCCACTCTTGCAGGCATGCATTCAATCAGGTGCTGGAAGGTTTCTTGGAGAATGGCAGCCCATTCTTCATGGAGTGCTGCACTGAGGAGAAGTATTGATGTCGGATGGTGAGGCCTGGAACAAAGTCAGCGTTCCATAACATTTCAAAGGTCTTTCTACAGGATACAGGCCAGGACTCTGTGCAGGCCAGTCCATTACAAGGATGTTATGTCATGTAACCACTCCGCCACATACTGTGCTTTATCATGTTCAAAGATGCAGTCGCCATCCCCGAATTGCTCTTCAATGGTGGGAAACAAGAAGGTGCTGTGATAGTGCCACACAAAACAAGAAGAGGTGCAAGCTCCCTCCATGAAAAACATGATGATACCTTAACACCAACACCTCCGAAATTTACTGCTGGCACTACACACACTGGCAGATGACATTCATCAGGCATTCGCCATACCCACACCCTGTCATCGGATCACCAGATTCATCACTCCATACAACGTTTTTCCACTGTTCAATCGTCCAATCTTTACACTCCTTACACCAAGTGGGATGTCGTTTGGCATTTACCGGCGTGACATGTACCTTATGAGCAGCTGCACGACTATAAAATTCAAGTTTCCTCACAGTACTTGCAGTGGATCCTGATACAGTTTGGAATTCCTGTTTGATGGTCTGGATTGATGTTTGCCTATTACACATTATGACCCTCTTCAAATGTCGGCGGTCTCTGTCAGTCAACAGACGAGGTCAGCCTGTACACTTTTGTGCTGTACGTGTCTCTTCATGTTTCCACTTCACTATCACATCGGAAACACTGGACCTAAGGATGTTTAGGAGTGTGGAAATCTGACAGTGCAGAAGTGGCAGCTGCAACAGCCAGCTGGTGCCAGGGCAGCATTCTTGCAGGCAGGAGTGATTGTGTTAGCATGGCCAATGATGGCTCCATACAGAGTTGTTTTCTTGTCTAGTGTCTTTGACACGTACAGCCTCTTGACACAGTGCTGTACTGACACATTGTTACTTAAGTGTTAGCACATATTGACTTAACAAGTCTCGTGATTTGCAACTTGGTTGCATCGTTAGCTATGTGCCTTTGGAATGATGACTGGATCGTTGAGCTGAAAAATTACTGTGCTTCATAGTATTCAATCTGCACCTTCCCTCTTTGGGGAAATTTGGTCCCCCAATTTAATGCGGTGCTACTCTGATGAAGGCATTGAGACACATGTATTAACAGGAAGTTAGTCTATAGTTTTCACAATTCTAGTCTCTTGCTGGTTAAAAAAACTGTATGTGTGTGCTGTGTAAGTGAACTAGAATAGATGATAAGTTATACACTTTCACTCTAATGGTAAAGTGGGACTTTAGGTTGCAATGTCAAGAAATAACTACCTGGACCTGAAGGGCAAATTATCTACACATTTCTTCCTTTAATTTCTCAATGAAAAGTAATTAAATTAAATAATCAGAAATAATATATACAAATATTCAATTTGAGAGTGAGGACGCCAGAATAAACATTGCTGTCGCAGATTGAGAACGAATTACGAGTAGTCTTTGAATAAGATAGGTATATCTCTGAGCTGAGCTCTTCTTGTTGTGGTTGTTGAGCCCAGGCAGACATCACGGTGGTGGAATGGAATCAGAGGAAGTTCTCAGAATATTTCAAAGGTCAGAAAAGAATTATGGTGTGCAGTATGTGAAGTACCATGGAGACGAAAGCTCCAAAGGGTTTGCAAATGTGTTGGAAAATATGCCTTATGGAAGAACTGTAAAAAATTGAACAGTTATAGTGTATTGGTCATATCCAAAAGAGGATGGGTACACGTTTATGTAAGCTAATAAAAGATTTCAAGGGGAAAAAAGCTCAGTGATGGCGAACCAATTGGTGGTCGGGGTCGTCTTACTAAGGAAGAGGTGGACAAACTGCAGCTCTGTTATGGTTTAGCCATAAGAAGGAATTGAGACAATATTGAGGCCATGAAGAAAACCACATGTGCTACCTTTTTCCATAAAGCTTCTACAATGACCACCCACAGCACGCTCTCTGTGACAGTGGTGTAGACACATGGTGTGGATACAAAAAAGCAATAGCAAATGGTGAGACTCATGCACACCATCACTCCCTGCCATTTGAGCTATTGGAAGCAATTAAACCCATATACAGGGACCTAAGTGACATTAAACTATTGTCATGGTGCTTACATGGAATGTTAATGAATATTTCAATTATGTGATATGGGAATGCCTGCCTAAAACTGTATTTGTTGGTTTCAATACCATGGGATTAGGTGTATTAGATGCAGTTATTTGCTTTAATGATGGGGCAGTTAACAGATGTGATGTTTTAGAGATGTTGGGACTAACTCCTTGTTTCAATATGAGACAGGCACTGATGGCAATCGATTCCTTGAGAGCGTCAGAAGGAGAAAAATGGGTTTTTGAGGCAACTAAAGAGGCCAGAATGGCAAAGAGGAGCAAGAAAAGGAAGAGACAATATGAGGAACCCACAAACCAAGAATATTATGCAACTGGAGGGTTTTAAGAACAAAAGAGGTGAGTAACAGATGAAATGTTCCTTTAAATTGATTTCCCAAGAATCAAATTTTCTGACATGTTTGTTTTATGCAAACAACTATTTGAGTTACAGGTCTGAAACTTTTTGTGACATTTCAGGCTGCCATTTGGAGAAAAGTAGACCACAGACACCAGCTTACTATCTCCAGGAGGAAAAATATACCCTTATTAACTATAAAAAAATTACCTTAATTTTGATTGTCTAATTTATGTATTTATAGTATAAAAACAAATTGATTGAAATCATTTGATTGTAACCTACTTTTTAGATACAAATGCCATAAATTTGTGTACAAAGTTTTAAGCTTCTAAGAAAAGTAGTTAATAAGTCTATAGACTTAAAAAATAGACTGGCAGGAAAATTTTTAAATTACATTCCTTTAAATTATTCTGCATTGTCGTTCTTTCATAACACAGTTACATCAAGTAATTTGAGCTGTTCAGTTCATCGCTCCACATTTAAAGGAAAAATCTTTGTGCTCATGTGCCATATTTGAAGTAAAATCTTTGTGCTCATATGCAGAGTAGTATGACTGGAACTGGATATAGACTTTCTTTCTTTCCTTTTACAAATATTTTTATTTTGCTTTAGCTGTTGGTTGACAATTTTGTAAGTGGCTGAACATGAATAACAGTGAAAAAAGCAAATGTGCAAAATTAAGTCGAGTGGTATTTCAGAAATTATCGAAGGAAAGGCGAGAACAAGAAGCCAATGTTCTAAACAAGCTTGGCAGAGTAGATAAATTTTTCGCAAAAAATGTTGCTCATACGACTTTGAGTTCAAGTAGTACAGATGATATTTCTGGCACTGCAGCTGTTGTAAAAGAAGTAAATACAGATGAAACAAAAGTTAAAAATGAAGAAAAGCAAATTGTTCCTGATTTCGAGTTTCACGAAAAACTAAGTGTCGTGTCAGACATTACAATAAGAAATAAACTTGTTAGTGAGGATCTTGCCAAATGGTGTGCCAATGAGTCAACAATCAACATTCTCTTACAATGTGGAATTAATCAAAATTGTAATGGTGATTTTTATAATTCAAGAAGATCAATAGGTGATAAAACCAGATAATTGAACAAAAATGTATTTTAGTGTAAGCTTTTAAATGATGAATCAGCTTTGCATGATTTTCTAGTATATTCCTGTTGCACCGGTGCTGTTTTTTATGCACCATGTAAATTGTTAGGAAGTAAGGCCGCAATTGCTACTAATGGTATTACAGATTGGAAAAATATATCTAATATTTTATCTCATCATGAGAATTCACTTCAACACAAAAATTCTGAGTTATCACTCTAAACAAGAATAAAAGTCACTTGGAACAATAGGTAATCATTTTGAGTCATATGTTCAGACAGAAAAAAATGTACTGGAACTGTGTTGAAAAGGGTGTTTGCAGTAGTGAAGAAGCTGACAAGTCATGGACTTCCCTTACATGGACACGTTGAAAGATTCCATTCATTACATAATGGTCAATTTATTATGTCTCTTGAACTTATAGCCGAGTTTGATTCTTTTCTTGCAGAGAACATTGAATGATATGAAAATCCAGGGCAAGAACATACAAGTTATCTTTCTTCAACAGTCGGTGATGAAATAATAGAGCTTCTTTCTGAATGAATAAAAAGAATTATCATAAGTGAAATAAAACAAGGCAAATATTTCTCTATAATAGTAGATTCTACTGCAGACATTAGATATATTGATTATTTATCTTTCATATTAAGGTATGTGAACGAGAATGGTGAACCTATTGAACGTTTCCTTCATTTTTTACCAAAATTGGGACACAAGTCCGAAAACATTGCTGAGGCCGTACTAAAAGTCCTGTCTACAAATTCCATTGATATTATTGACTATAGAGGCTAGTCATATGACAACACAAGCAATATTTCAGGAACCTACACTGGTTTGCAGGTGCGCATTAAAGAACAAAGTCTGAAAGAGCATTATGTGCCATGCACAGCACATTCTTTTAATTTAGTCGGCACTAGTGCTGCAAGCTCTTGTTGGGAAGCATGTACATTTTTAAATCTAGTGCAAAACCTTTATAACTTTTTCTCTGCTTCTACACAGATAATAATTCCTAGATAATAATTTTGTTAAGTTCTATATGATCATCTAAAACAGATTCTTAGTTATCCAAATGATTAGTTGAGAGACAAACACTAAAAAAAGTTTCACACAACATAGTCATTGTCTTTCAAATGCACTGAGAAAATGTTTCAGTTATAGCACTTACCTTTTGATGTCTGTGATCATAATAGCCTACAAATTAATTCCAGTCTTTCATTTTGATTTTTAATGTTCTTCCTTCCAAATCATTCTCATTTCTGATACAGACCTAAATCTAAAAAGCATGGATCTGAGAGTCTAAGTAATTCACTAGGCTAGAAGTCAACACCTCGTAGGAGAGAGCATGAGGTTTTGCATGAGGATGTAACTATTGCAGAAGGTGGTAAACTTCCGGGCCCACATTGGTGAGAGAAAAAGCGCAACATCGAATGTCACCAGTGACATCATGAGCAATAAAATGTTGTTCCAGACAAGTCATATAGTTGCCCCAAGGCTCAATGGATTCGTCGAACTTGGGAAACGCAGGGGACACGGCACAGAGCCCCAGAAGCGGGCAAGCTGGGTGGGACACCTGCATAGGCACCCCGAAGGAGGTGCTGAACATCACCTGTAAACAATGAATAATGAGCTCGTTCGTTTCTTGCATACTTTCCAACAGCGCTATGACTCACGCTGAGGGTTCATCAATTCCTGAGATACCGTCTGCCATAGTGGACAACAACCGAGCAAACGTGGGAAACTCTTTGGCACTAGTGTATCTGCGCTAGCAGAATAGAAATGCGGTGGTTTGAGGCGTCAGAGGTTCGAGTCCTCCCTCGGGCATGGGTGTGTGTGTTGTTCTTAGCATAAGTTAGTTTAAGTAGTGTGTGAGTCTAGGTACCGATGATCTAAGCAGTTTGGTCCCTTAGCAATTCACACACATTTGAACATTTTTAGAAATGAGGAAAACACAAGTCCGAAAACAGTTTATTGAACTCACCAAAACGAAACAATTATAAAATCCCGAAAAGAACAATGGGCTCGATCCCAGCAGAGGATCGTCAGAAATATAAATTAACAAATAATAATAGAAAAGACCAGACTCTTCACGAGGAGAAATCACAATAAAACAATTCTATAATGTGAAGATGTTCGTTGACTATACCAAGTCCATCTGCAAGAGATCAAGAGATCGGCCAGCTAGAAAAGGCGTCTGGCTGTTGTTGCAGGGGTGGTAGTTCTTTATACTTCCAAGTGGTGCATCGAACTGCCCTTTGTCAGCAGTTTGGCGGATGTATCTGCTGGAACTATTTGCGATTACGTGCCTGGAATATCAAAGTAGTTCCTGGGCTAGCTGCGAGCTCTGGTGAAGCTGTTCTGCAGTTCCATGAATGAGTAGCGGTCCCTGGCTGCCGTTGATGAAGACATGGTGTTGTGTTGTTTTGTGGCCACTGGTAAATATTTGCGTTGACAACACAGAGGATGTACGTTTTCTTGGTGATTATATGCCCTGTGATGCAGGCATTCTGTGTTGGTTGGAGGCGAAGTGGGATGTTGATGCAGTAGGCTCTACCATGTATTAAGTGGGTGGCTACTGCAGACCTCACCCACAACCTCCCCCCGAACATTCGTCCCCCCCTCCCCCTCCACAGGGGTGAGCGGAAGGATCATCTCGACATTGGGCCCCAGGCCCTTTGGCGACAGGAGACCAGGGTCGGTTGTGGGCACAGGATCCACCTCCATGGGCGTAGGGACCTCTGCTGGAGGGTCCGCCTGGGGTGTAACTAGTGGCGATGGCGAAGGCGGCGGTTGGGTGGGGACAGGAGCACCGTCATTTCTGAGGGCCAACAGCCATGGAGATGGCAGAGGAACCAGCTGCGGACCACACTGGGGGTGAAGCTGGTTGGTGTGCTTCTGGCACACCAGCGTCGTCAAGGGTGACTGCCGCCATAGCGTGGCTGATGAGCGACGAGACCCTGGTGGGGACCCACCGGGGACGATTCTGGGTGAAAATCATCGCACAGACCGGATCCTGCAGAGAAAAATTTGGCTGTGCCAAACATAGAGGAGGTGGGGAGGGAGAAGACAGAAATACGAGACACAAGTGTGATCAATGAGGGCAGCTGTGAAGTTTTCCAGCTGGGGATGACCCATCCTGCACAGTGGATGGCTAGGAGGAAAGAAATGTGGTAAGGGAGTGTTAGGATGCAATTTCGAAATCTGAACTTCGAATGCACAGACAAACCGTTCAGCTAATCTGTTAGATGCAGAATGAAAAGGAGCTGTATGAATCAACTGGGTGACCAGGGTGGTGCAGAAGGAGATAAATTTAGCAAATATAAATTGACTGCTGTTGTCGGTCACTAATGTCCCTGGAAGGCCCTCAATGGCAAAGATGCGGGAAAGAGCTTGGATAGTATGTGCAGATGTTGTGGAGGACATGTGGGAGACATAAGGAAACCCATTACTTACGTCCACAAGGATAGTACAGGAGGAGATGAGGAACAGGCCCGCAAAATCCAAGTGCAAATGGGACCAAGGAACAGGAGCAGGAGACCACTGGAACAGGTATCAAGGGGGCGCTGACTGGTGCCATTGACAAGAGGGACATGAGGCCACCATGCAGGTGATGGTGGCGTCCATCCCCCTCCAGTAGACATGCTGGCACGCAAGCCATTTCGTCAGGACAATCCGCCAATGACCATAGTGCTGGAGCTCCAAGGCCCACTGGTGGAGGAGGGTGGCAGCACAATCTGCCAATGATCATTGTCACCCAAGAGGAGCACCCCATATCTGACAGACAGATCCCGGCGGCAGCGCCAGTAGGCCCAGACCTCTGGCTGGAGCAGCTGATGGCGATCTGATGGCCACCCATGCTGAACATGGTGCATCAGCACCTGGAGGGTCTGGTCATCTGCCATGCGATGTGCAACTAGCTTGGCATCCAGTGCAGATCAGCTACTGCCTCAGCAGCGGCGTCATCCAGGTGGAAATGGGCAACCAGGTAAGCATCGAAGTCAGGGTTGGTGCTCACTGGGAGACAAGAGAGAAGATCCACGTTGGCATGGAGAGCTGTGGCCTGAAAACAGATGTCGTGTGAATATTCCGTGAAGAACAATGCCCAGGACTGGAGGTGGTGAGCAGTCCTCGTGGGGATTGCAGACATAGCACTGAACAACGAGACCAGATGCTTGCAATCGATGTATAAGGTGAAGTGACAGCTATAGATGAAATCTTGAAGTTTCTTAAACCCAAAGATGATGGCCTTCTCAATTTGGCTTTAGTTACACTGAGTGGGGGATAGTATTTTGGAGACAAAGACCACAGGGTGTTTGACTCTGTCGATCATATGAGACAGGACAGCACCCACACCTCAGTCTGACTTTTCAGCAGCCAAGGTGAGAGGCTTGGTGGACTCATAACGGACAAGGCAAGCTGGCGTCAGGAGAGAAGACTTCAGATGGTGGAATGCCCTATCACAAGCCTGCAACAAGTCCCACGTAACATTTTTATGGAGGAAGCAGTGAGGGAATTCTGCCAGAGCTGCGGCATATGGGATAAAATGGCGGTAGTAATACAGTCGACCCAGGACTGACTTGAGCTGGAAGATGTCCTTTGGGGGCGGCAGCTGCTAAATAGCCTCAACATACTGGGGTGTCAGTTGAATGCCATTAGTGCTCAACACATGGCTGAGGTAGGTCAGCTGGCACCCTGAAGAACACAGAAGAGATGCTGGAGGTCCAGGGCCAAGTCTGGGGTGGACAAACCAAGGTAGTTAGCTGTCCACAGAATGTCTCTTGTCACTGTTTCCAAATAGCACTGGAAGATTGCTGGAGCACTGGCGACCCTGAATGGGAGGCAGTTGTTACGGAAGAGCCCAAAAGGGGTATTGATTACCTAGATCATTTTTGACGACTCGTGCAAAGGCAACTGGAGATAGGCATCCCATAGGTCAATTTTTGCAAACACCTTGCCACCAGCCAACATGGACAGGATGTCATCAACCTTAGGTATAGGATAGGAGTCAATAATAGACTGAGTATTGACAGTGACCTTAAAATCCCCACAAATGCGAAGAGATCCGTTTAGACTCTCATGGACCATGATGGATGTAGCCCAACGACTATGGCGGACTGGGATCAGGATGGCCTCAGCCTCTAGGCAACGAAGCTCGTGCAGCAGTTTGTTACAGAGGGCGAACGGTACCGAGCAAGCCTTGTGGAAATTCGGGACTGCTGAGGGGAGGAATTCGATATGAGCTTCGAACCTGGAGACCCCTGGAGATGTGGCAGAGAACACGTCTGGGAAGTCATCCAGAAGCTGCTGAAAGTGATTGTCTGCTGACAACGACTGAATGGTCAGGCCCAAGTCATGCATCTCGAGGTCCAGTAAGGGGAAAAGATCCATTTCCAATAAACTGGTGGCCTTGGGGGAGGCAAGGACCAAAACTCGGGCTGTGACATTGTGTGTGAGGGACTCGACCCGAGCCAGGAACCACTCCTGTAGTCAGATGACGTCATTGCTGTAGCTCTCAGGGAAGTATGGAATGGACATAGCGGCAGTGAACCCAACTGACAGTGGGAATCGCCATTGATGATGGTGGCAGAGGACCACGTATCCACTTGGCATTGGAGTAGAGTGCTGTCCAACTGCACAGTCAGAGTCATCACTGCTATCGTGTGTGGAAAAACCGGCTGCGCAAAATAAATTGGCGGCAATGGGGTAGTCTCATCCACCGCAGAGTCGGAGGTGTTCACAGCCATCAATGATGACGACTGACAGACCTCGGCTTTGTGACCCTGCCTTCCACAGGCCAAACAGGTCACCCTACGGAAGAGGCAATCTTGCTGCTGATGTGTGACAAAGCATTGACTACAGGAGGGCAAACATTGTCGCTGCTGCTGCTGCCACTGCGGCCGCCGTTGGCGCAGGTGGGGACCAGCACCCTGGTCCTGGAAGGCGGGCACAGCCTCAGGAGAGGGCCCCTCGTGCTGCTGCGGTGGCTGCTGTGACGTGAAGTGGCGTGGGCGGCAAAGACCCGTGCCAGGGACTGCAGTGTGGAAGCAGAGTGAAAGGACTCCTCATGAGCATGAGTAATGGATAAACAGGTGTCTAAAGAGGGATCTTTCATCTTCAGAAGATCAGTCTATAGGGTATCATCTTTATGGACAAGAATAATATCACAAATGAGTGCTAGACCATAAGACTACTTGCAATGGGGGTTGTCACAGAAAAAACGACAATCACGGAAGCAACCTTGCAGCATAGCAATCCATTCCCTGTATGACTGTGTAGGACGCTTCTGACAACAGAAGAACTTGTGACGTGCCACCGCCACATGGATCTGAGAGTCTAAGTAATTCACTAGGCTAGAAGTCAACGCCTCGTAGGAGAGAGCATGAGATTTTGCATCAGGATGTAACCGTTGCAGAAGATGGTAAACTTCCGGGCCCACATTGGCGAGAGAAAATGTGCGACATTGAACATCACCAGTGACATCATGAGCAGTAATGTGTTGTTCCAGACAAGCCATGTAGTTGCCCTAAGGCTCAATGGATTCGTCGAGCTTGGGAAACGCAGGGGTCACGGCACAGAGCCCCAGAAGCGGGCAAGCTGGGTGGGACCCCTGCATAGGCACCTAGAAGGAGGTGCTGGACATCACCTGTAAACAATGAATAATGAGCTCGTTCGTTTGTTGCATACTTTCCAACAGCGCTATGACTCACGCTGAGGGTTCATCAATTCCTGAGATACCGTCTGCCATAGTGGACAACAACCGAGCAAACGTGGGAAACTCTTCGGCACTAATGTATCTGCGCTAGCAGGATAGAAATGTGGTGGTTTGAGGCGTCATGTCACGGACGGACCGCCCCTCCCGCCAGAGGTTCGAGTCCTCCCTCGGGCATGGGTGTGTGTGTTGTTCTTAGCATAAGTTAGTTTAAGTAGTGTGTGAGTCTAGGTACCGATGACCTAAGCAGTTTGGTCCCTTAGCAATTCACACACATTTGAACATTTTTAGAAATGAGGAAAACACAAGTCCGAAAACAATTTATTGGACTCACCAAAACGAAACAATAATAAAATACCGAAAAGGACAATGGGTTCGATCCCAGCAGAGGATCGTAACAAATATAAATTAACAAATAATAATAGGAAAGACCAGACTCTTCACGGGGAGGAATCAGAATAAAACAATTCTACAGTGTCAAGATATTCGTCGACTATACCAGGTCCATCTGCAAGAGATCGGCCAGCTAGAAGATGCGTCTGGCCGTGGCTGCAAGGGTGGCAGCTCTTTATACTTCCTAACGGTGCATCGAACTGCCCTTTGTCGACAGTGCGCTGCCGTATAAAGCCCGTTTGGCGGATGTATCTGCTGGAACTATTTGCGATCACGTGCCTGGCGTATCAAAGGAGTTCCTGTGCTAGCTGCGACCTTTAGTGAAGCTTTTCTGCAGGCTCCGCGAATGGGTAGCAATTCCTGGTGGCACTAGTGGAGACCTGGTGTTGTGTTGTGTTGTGGTCACCGGTAAATAATTGTGTTGCAACACAGACGAAGTAGGTTTTCCTGATGATTATATATGCCCTGTGATGCAGGCATCCCGTGTTGGTTGGATGTGAAGTAGGATGCTGATGGAGTAGGCGGTACAGTGTATGAAGTGGGCGGCCACAGCAGGTTCTCAACCACCACTCCTTCCTACCTTTCAACTTATGATTTGTAAACAGAACAGAAATTATAAATATTGCAATTATATTCAAAATGATTCTTGAAGTATTATTTATTTAAGTAAGTTCTATTTGAATGTAACAACAAGTTTTACTGGTCACAGTGACTGGTGCCAGTAAAACTTGTTGGTTCATACAATTTCATTAACAGTCACGCTAAAGCCTAAACTAAAATGTTTACATTTAAAGTAAATACTAATCAACAGAAAAAATCAATGCACAATGCAATAACTGTGCTCTACTTTGCACGTCGCGAAGTAAATATATTTAACAAATCACGTAAATCTACTTTACAAGTCATGTTGCAGTAAAAATGCCAAATAGAGATACTGGTATTTGTAAGTCAATCTTGCAACACTGTTGATGTTAAAGTCTCAATCTATATAAAAAAGGTAAGATCATTACAACATGATGATCTAGGAAGCATAAAAAGCAAGTGAAAAACCACACAATCACCACACAATCTCTGGACTTAGTCCTCTTGTTCATTTATATATTTTTTGAAACTTCACCAATAGCCTTCAAGTTTTTCGCCTGCCCATTTGCCTCTTCAAACCTTACGGAAACACAACGGTATCGTTTAGCAGTTTCTCTCCATCAAAATAATTGTTGCAAAATTTTGCAATTTCATCTACATATGTAGGATGCCCAAGAGTACATGTTTCCAACATTATAAAGAATATATATTGTGGTGGAGTCATTGTCGGATCGTTCCTGATTAACGCAATCAGTTGATCTAAAACTTCAAAATATGATTTTCTGAGAAATTATTGAGGCGTTTTGATTTTCACGTTTTTGTTATTAACTTCATCGAAATATTTTGAAGCTTTCTGCATGCAGTGCTAGTTCTTCAAGATCAATATCAGCAACAGTTTGAAAACTTTTACACCAAATTTCCTCAAATTTAGGAATCACGAGAAGTACTTATATCATCCATTTTTTCATACAATTAGATTGCACTTGGATTAGCCTTCTGTAAACCTGTGTTTAAAATTTCTAATTCATGAAAAATTTCAATAAGCATTGTTGAATTAAAATATCACTCGATCCTTTGCAAATAATCATAGCATCCTGACGCTTTGGACGATACCATACTATTATTTCCCTTGTCAATAGAACGCTCTGTAGAGGACAAGGGATTATTTTTAGGAAATATGTTGCGAAATTGTGATTTAGTGTTTCAGTGCGCGATGCGCCAGCCTCACGGCAGTCGACAGACGAAGGCTGGCCAGCACGTTATGCAGGTGACACAGTTTTGCAACGAGCGTTGGTATGTGTGTACGTGCGCGGCAGCCATCAAGAGCCAGAACACAACATTAGCAGAATTACGCAGGCGCGGGTCGCATGTGGCGCGGTTGCATTAGCCAACTCATCGAGAACCTTCTAATAAACAGGCCGCCCCGTAACCGACGAAATCAGCAGCGGTCTGCTCTATTTAAGGGCATCAGAGGTGGGCGTTTGGCGGCTGTCACATCGTCGTCACTAGTGACACTGTCCCCGAGGACCGGCCGGCGGAGGGCGTTGCCCGCTGCTGCACCGGCGTCGTCACGAGCCGCAGCGGCTGCAGGAGGCAGGCGAGCCTCGCCGGGCCTCGAGCCGCTAACCTCCTACCGCCTGCGCAGCCGCGGCGTCGCGTTCCCCGGGGCTGTGTGCATCAGCACGTATCTACCACAACACGAGCGGTGGGGCTCAGCTACCGGAAAATGTACTGGAAGAACCAACAATAAAGAGGAAGACTGCTAAAAACACCCTGCCACGCCCTACAACTCCGACCACGTCACCCGTTCCGGTCATCCTATTACAGATCATAGAAAAAAATGTATCAGTTGCTCAAAATTTTCCCTTACTGACTTCAGAGACTATATTTTTACTATCAACCTGTATAATAAAAGTATAGACCGGTATGTAAATATAATATAGACTTCACTTTGTGTTCTGCCTTACAACAGGTCTGGTCATGGGGAAAGTCTCTTCAGAGAGGTCCACTGCATGAGTGTCTAGGGAAGTGATGATGATCAAATGATAATGAGGACAACACAACACCCAGTCCCTGAGCATAGAAAATCTCTGACCCAACCTGGAATCGAAACCGGGCTCCTTGGCGATTCAGACTGTCTAGCTGACCACTCAACTATCAGGGCAGACTATTAACATAAAAGTCAACCACAATTTAATAAAACTTTTAATCATAATATATATGTTCTTGGACAGTAAGTTAATAGATAAGGTACTAGTGTATAAGTGTACATAAGCTTTTCACTTCATTTCTAAGCTTCAATCTGCAGATCTTAACTTGAGCAAGTACCTCTGTGCATCTCATACAAAATATATTAAATCTTACATTATTTTTAAAAAAATTCTTACTTGTAAAATTTTTCAGTCAGGTCCTGCACAAGGAGATTATGATCATGAACACTGCAATGCACAACGAGTGTTTGAGGTTCTTGTTTGTATATTCCTGGCGACAGTCCTGAGACTTTACCAATAATATCTTATGCCCAATCATAACACTGGGCTCTGTGAAGAAACAAGGTTTCTGTCGAAGTATTACCTGTAGAAAAATGTATGATATACCCATTTGCTGTCATATCTTCAGAAACGACTCAGAAGCAAACAGAAACTTTCTGTTTCGGACTGATAACGAGTTTTACTCAACACAATTGAAAAATATTCAACAGCTTTTATGTCATCCTTAGTTTCTCATAAGACTATAGTTCCTATCAGCTCGACCATTTCATTTTATTTTGGTGAATCTTTCTGTAAACATTCTCTTGTAACTAAGATAGTAATTCTGAGAATATTATGCCTGAGCTTTTGAGAATGTCGTAAAGTTAGAATTTTTATCTTTGCTGGATCCTCATACCAGGAGGGCTTGTATAGCCATGCCCTTTAATGTGCAGAACACTTCTAATAATGCAGTTCGAATAGCTATTATTTGTTTCAACTGAAACAACGATGTCAACTGAAAGAGTTAGTAATTTTTTTAATGCTTCGCTGCAATTAATATGAAAATAACTTGTTGCATAAGTCCTTATCCACTCTGTCCCATGTCTCCAGCGCCTGTTTGTTGAAAGTTGCCACTAACTTTCGCTCATAGACTTCAGTATGGCTTTGACAAATTCTTTTAGTATCTTCATTGAGCTGAACCTATGGATTATACTTCTTCTAGTAACTGTAAAATAAAGTCACTTTGCAACTGATATAAGAAGCAAGTTATACAAAAACAACTGTACAGAAAATTAACGCAAACATATGAAAACAATACGAATGTTCTATATTACTGCTCATTTTTCATTTACATTTAAGGTTCGTAATATATCTCTAAAGATCAAAGTGTTGATTTTTGATGAAAACAAATTGCTTGTTATTACTTTTTGCAAATCTCCAAAATTCAAACTATATAATTTGGAGTGTAAAATACTAACACTAAAAACTTGTTTTTACAGTGAAGCTCTTAACATTGTATGTATAAGTTTATTATTTATACTGTTCACAATTATTCGAAATAAAAGAAAAGAAAACTTTGGCGATTTTCTTGTACACTTACGGTCTTCACTGTCAGCTGGCTCAACTTATCTGTAGCCTGGGTTTCCTTAGGCATAAATTTATTACATATGCCTCCTCTCACTACCACTCTCACAAGTCAACTTAAATGATGAAATACACTATTTGCAGGCTGTCATGCCAACGAAAGTTACGAAATTTAAAAGGCATTCTACTTTCTTGCACGACATCGCTTACCCGTCCATTTCCTACGAGGTTCAGCAACTGCCGATAGATGTATTGTACATGTAAACTGAGGTGACACTCAGAACAGTGGCTGATGGAAGCGACTATAAGTGAGAAATACCTTAACGATCGCTCTTATAAGCCGCCACATCGGGTGTCAACTTAGAGCATATAGTATCAGCTTTTGCTCTGCTTTGGTTTCTTCAGCAGCACGGATCTAGAATCGTTTGTTTATGTCATAAGGTACAAATACATACCCATATACTCTATGGTATATGTAGGTGGGAAGTTAACTTCACTCTAATGTAATGGACTTGCTCTTCAAGTAAGTAAGTAAATAATTTCTAAAGTGGCAAAATGTTTTTAAACAGTGCGATAGGAATATCATTCTGGCATTCAGCAACCCCTTATAATCTCTTATTTGTAACAGAGTAACACACAATCGTTTGAAGTGACGAAATGGATTAAGAAGTATTGAAACCGAAGTTCATATTACTGCTGAACTGTCAATGCTGTAAAGGTGTCTTCTTATATCAGAATAATGATAATAATTTTTGGATTAGTCTTTGAGTGTAAATATTATCACAAAATGGAAATTTATATATGGCCTTACATGTTTAAAACTACTCCCGACCGTCATTAAAATCACATGTCCCTACAGTGTTTGTTTTGACAGTATCATTGAGCAATGACTGTTCTGCACAGTATTACAAAGTTTGGTAACAAAATTAAGTACCATACCGACAACAAAACGTATATTGGCGGTATCTGTGACCTATTAGAACCTTGACTAACTCTGAAAATAAAAATAAAGCTGAACTGTTGAGATAAAACCCTTACTTTCCGATGTACCTGCAGCGTGTTGTAGATAACATAAAAATTTAAAAATAGTGCTTTTCGAAATGCAGTACGTATATTGCAGTGACTCCAGTTACCAAATACACTCCTGGAAATTGAAATAAGAACACCGTGAATTTATTGTCCCAGGAAGGGGAAACTTTATTGACACATTCCTGGGGTCTGATACATCACATGATCACACTGACAGAACCACAGGCACATAGACACAGGCAACAGAGCATGCACAATGTCGGCACTAATACAGTGTATATACACCTTTCACAGCAATGCAGGCTGCTATTCTCCCATGGAGACGATCGTAGAGATGCTGGATGTAGTCCTGTGGAACGGCTTGCCATGCCATTTCCACCTGGCGCCTCAGTTGGACCAGCGTTCGTGCTGGACGTGCAGACCGCGTGAGACGAGGCTTCATCCAGTCCCAAACATGCTCAATGGGGGACAGATCCGGAGGTCTTGCTGGCCAGGGTAGTTGACTTACACCTTCTAGAGGACGTTGGGTGGCACGGGATACATGCGGACGTGCATTGTCCTGTTGGAACAGCAAGTTCCCTTGCCGGTCTAGGAATGGTAGAACGATGGGTTCGATGACGGTTTGGATGTACCGTGCACTATTCAGTGTCCCCTCGACGATCACCAGAGGTGTACTGCCAGTGTAGGAGATCGCTCCCAACACCATGATGCCGGGTGTTGGCCCTGTGTGCCTCGGTCGTATGCAGTCCTGATTGTGGCGCTCACCTGCATGGCACCAAACACGCATACGACCATCATTGGCAGCAAGGCAGAAGCGACTCTCATCGCTGAAGACGACACGTCTCCATTCGTCCCTCCATTCACGCCTGTCGCGACACCACTGGAGGCGGGCTGCACGATGTTGGGGCGTGAGCGGAAGACGGCCTAACGGTGTGCGGGACCGTAGCCCAGCTTCATGGAGACGTTTGCGAATGGTCCTCGCCGATACCCCAGGAGCAACAGTGTCCCTAATTTGCTGGGAAGTGGCGGTGCGGTCCCCTACGGCACTGCGTAGGATCCTACGGTCTTGGCGTGCATCCGTGCGTCGCTGCGGTCCGGTCCCAGGTCGACGGGCACGTGCACCTTCCGCCGACCACTGGCGACAACATCGATGTACTGTGGAGACCTCACGCCCCACGTGTTGGGCAATTCGGCGGTACGTCCACCCGGCCTCCCGCGTGCCCACTATACGCCCTCGCTCAAAGTCCGTCAACTGCACATACGGTTCACGTCCACGCTGTCGCGGCATGCTACCAGTGTTAAAGATTGAGATGGAGCTCCGTATGCCACGGCAAACTGGCTGACACTGACGGCGGCGGTGCACAAATGCTGCGCAGCTAGCGCCATTCGACGGCCAACACCGCGGTTCCTGGTGTGTCCGCTGTGCCGTGCGTGTGATCATTGCTTGTACAGCCCTCTCGCAGTGTCCGGAGCAAGTGTGGTGGGTCTGACACACCGGTGTCAATGTGTTCTTTTTTCCATTTCCAGGAGTGTATTTCAATGTTACTTGTAATTCAATGTGAGCATCATGCATACTTGTATTAGACTTTTGTACAGAGCCATTTCCATCTCAAGCATGTGGAAGCGCTAACGATGCTGTAAGGTAGTGGTATTGCTAGGGGAGCAGGGGGATGCAAGAGTAAGAAATTCATGCCTATGGAAACCTGACTTATCACTAAAGGCTCCAAGGAACATTATTTTCAAAGATGATTAAAGAATCTCTTCTGTTTTCTGCTTTTTAACTGCTTCGTCTACGCTCTCCTCGTTTTTCCTTTTGCTTCTCCCCGTGAATTCATTACGTCAGTTTAAAGTGATAATGGAAGTGAAACTTATGATAATGCGCTGCTCTGCCTATTGTAGGCAGTCTCTTACTTTCTTATAACATTCTTGACTCACTGGGATAAACTTCACTTGGCAACACTGAAATACGAGCATGGAAGAAAACACAAAAGTTTAATATTGTTCTTACGCTATATGTGCACCGGAAAATCGACGAACTTGTGCTAAAGTCCAGTAGTGTCTGACGAAAATAATTCCACTAAATATTTTTGTGTTGTAAAATTGCCGCGGGATGTGTCAGGCAACAAGCACTTAATAGTCTGAAAAACGGCTTTTACTCCTCGTCTATGGTAAACTCTCAAGGTAAACATCTGAATTATGGGAAGTGAAAAATATACAATAACAAAGTATAGCGCTTATAAGGGCCACTACTCCTAATTCCTTTTTTTTTAGGTTAGTTACCTTGATCATATATTTACACAAGTACATGGATTCGTACACTGAGAGAATATGAGAGAGATGCTGTCCCAGGACAGTGGTGATCTCATCGCTTGAGTAAGCTGCTCACCCATCTAGGACCATAGCATCCGCAAATTTGTGGCTGCAGCTGCACAAGTGGCTTGTGTTATTGATGCCAGCTCACTTTCGTGATGCTGCTGCCCCACTTAGGAAAGGCTGCAGTACCACTTGCAAGAGAAACTCTCCCAAACGAGATGCAGCTGCTGTCTGCCATTTTGGAGCAAATGGGTTTCCTTTTGGGAGAGCAGATCTCCCAAAAGGAAGCAAAAACTCGTGCTAGAATGTAAGTACACCACTGTAACTGCATTTATCACAGCTACTCTGTGGACATTCTCTTACAGCATACATAGTCTCTCAAATCCAGAGTTGGTATTTTACCCACTCTGAATTTTTAGAGTACAGCTACCCACTATACCTGTACCAACCACCTACTCTGGTTGTACCCACAGTTTATGTCAACAAAAGTAGTGCTATCTGGTGTTATGGAAAATGCATGAACATAATTTTTGGTTCTGTCTGTGGAACTAATGTGTTTTCTTTATGTACGGAAAGATAGGAAGTCAGATTTGTTAGTTTGCTCTTGTCATGTTTAAGATTTGTGGTCAGCACTTGAATTTAATTACTATAAGAAAATGAAAGCAATGGTAAGAATTTTGTTGCGAGTGGAGAACAGTGAACTAAATTTTCAATGCATAATTTGATGCGTTTTGCAAGATTAAGGTGAACTGGATGGACTAGGTCTGAATTGCCGTCGATTTTACGTCACTGACTGGTGACGCGTTCTATCAGGTGGTTTAGATCTTCATTGAGTAAACTTTCTCTTTCAGCATGCCCGAGAAAAAGAAATCAAGGGGAGAAAGGTCTCGCAGACAAGTGGACCACTCCACATATTCTGTCTCCCCATCCAGTGAGGAAAATTGTCATAAAGCCAACCTCTAACAGCTGCAGCAAAATGGACAGGGCCTCCAAGAACACGGGCTCCAACTGCTATGCTTATTCGCCAAGGATCAATTGACAGCAACCACTCAATTGTAAATCAACACAAAGAAAGAATGCCTCACACTACAAGAGGTAAAACTGTAACTTAGGTCCCATGAAAGCTCACCTATCGCCACTGTGGAACAACTACCACTGCAGGACACATATCCAGCGGGCATTTGGCATACAGTTGAGGACCCTCATACAAGAGTGCAGATGTTTACCACTAACCCCATCGACGACAACTAACACCATAACTTCGATGAGCTATTGACACAGACATTACTCACCTTAGACTCCATTGACACTAAAGGAGAAATTCACACATTTCACTGCTGCAAAGAATCAGTGGATACCATTCAGCACCACATCGACCTGCTCGAATCCTTGCAGGCATTGCTCCTCACCAACAGCAAACACCTGTCTTCCATTTTTATCCCACAGTAACACCAACCCTCCCCCCTGCTGCGGCATCATGGGTGACACATCACACAAGAATCGAAAAAACAAGGAGACGCCTGTCTCTTCCAAAGCACACCATCTCTCTCCAGACAAAACACAAATCGTCAAAGCCACAATAGACAAGCTGCTTCACAAGGACATTAGCCACCCTTAAATAGCCCTTGGGCTTCACCAATACATTTGGACCATAACAAAGCTGGTTTAATCCCAATGAGCGTTGACTCTAGGGTACTCAACACTCAGATATTCCCCGCCCATTACCTGGTACCTAACGTGAAGGACTCATTATTTGGTGCAATGATCTTTGGCAGCATAGACTGTCAAAAGACATATTTACAAGTACCAGTGGCGACTGAAGACATTGCTAAAATTGCCTTTACTACCATCTTTGGGTTATTTGAATACCTCTTCATACCATTCAGATTAAAAAAACGCAGCTGACATGTGGTAGAGATTTATTGACACAGTCCCACAAAAGTTCCCATTCTGTTTCCCATACCTGGACGACATACTGATATTCTGTCCCATGCCCAAAGACCATGAAGACCACATCTGACATGTTTTCCATACCCTACCACATGCTATGGACGCAGTCCTATAGCACACAGTTAATGGTGTACACCAACACATACGTTTTTTCTCACGTACATTAAGAGGACGCCAGTGTGATCAGCATTACATGCATTTTATGAGACAATAATATATTTCAGGCAATACAATGAGGGTCGCCTCCTTACAGTTTTCACTGACCACTACCCCTTGATACACACTGTTCGCAACACTAGTCATATGTATCACTACCACGTCCAGCGCCTAGATCTCATTGCACAATTGTCAACAGACATCCAACATATGTTCAGGATGGAGGAGGAATGTTGTGGCAGATTAAATGTCTTGCATCCATGTAATAAGTACATTAATCAACTATGAGGATCTAGCAAATGCACAAGGACAAGATGATAATTTACATGAACTCTTATATGACTTCAACACACAAACAAATAAGGTTACCCGAATCTCACATTAAACTGTGGTGTGACACATCACAAGGTAGATGATGCCCACAGATTCTAATGCCATTTAGGAAATAAATTTTTGGCACCCCACCATTCGTCATTCCATGAGGCTTGTTACAGAATGCTTTGTTTGGCCAGGGTTTAAAGTAGACAGCAGGAACTGGATGCAGGGCTGTGTTCTCTACCAGCGTAGAAAGATGGGATGGTATGTCTGCTCCCCACAAGGCACACTCACTGTATCGATAAGACATTTATAGCACATACACCTGGACTTAGTCGACCCTTTCCCTGAGTCCCAAGGTTACAAATACAGTCTACGGCCATTGAGTGCATCACCTGTTGCATAGAAGCAATCCTTTTACAAGACATTACACCTGAATCAGTGACATGGGCTTTCATAAACGCCTGGATGTCCAGTCTTGGTTGCCTCCTATCTATTACAACCGACCAGAATCAGCAATTTGAATTATAAGATTTCCTGGTGACATTGCTGTCCTCAGCGAAAGCGAGGAAGAATTACAGGAGACCCTGAATGAAATGAGCCATCTGCAGACCACAGAATATGGTCTGGGAATAAACTTAACAAAGATGAAAATAGTGAAGAGTAACAGAAATGAGATCAGTCAGAAATTTACCATCAAAATCAGGGACTATGACGTAGAAGAAGTTAAGAAATTCTGTCACCTTGAAAACAAATTAGCACACAATGGATGAACCAAGGAGGACATAAAAAATAGACTAGCACAGGCCATAACGAATCTGTGCCATAGGGACTTCTATTCAGTAGCAGATGACGATGTACTTTCTGTTTAATGAACTCTCCAATTCTGTTCATTTTTTAACTTTGTTTCTTCGAAACTTGCGTATCTTATGTTAATGAAGGAAGCTTTTGGGATCAACACTTTGTTTGGAGACATTTATCTGAAATTTCTTTTCTCTTTTTATCTTTCTTCTATAATTTTTTGGGTACATGTTTTTCATTTTTTTTGATGTTAATTATCCTATAAAATACCAAAAGTTTCATCTTTTGGTAACTGGCAGATATTTATACATTTAGTATTACTCAATCACCAAAACTTCATTAGAAAATTATGTTTAAAAATGCATAATTGTTTTATCTCTACAAAATCTGTTTATGTCCTAAATATCTTTTTCTTGGTAAATGCTACATTAGATATACTGTAAAAACATATTGTGGACTCTTTGCATCAAGAAGTTGTGATATCTTAATTTAGTTTCATAGGGAGAGTCTTGGTGGGAGATGCTAGATTCACCTCAGTAATACTTCTCCAAGATGTCACTTATGATGTGTACATGAGGAGTTTCGACTGGCAGGGATGTGTATTGACTGTTGTGGTTGTATCGTGTCTTTGTGCAGTGAGCCTCCTGTGGAATGGTCATCTATACTGTGTTTAGTGAGAGGTATCACTGTGGTGAGCCTACAATCTGAAGATTTCAGTTGGTAGTTGACATCATCATCATGTTGACACCTGTCAGCACCTAGGGAACGTTTTTTCAATAGCAGTTTACCCACCTGAAATAATGTGATGGGCTGCCATTTTGAATACCAAATTATTTCCAAGCATGGAAGTACTGTTATGTTATATTCAGGAATGAAATGAAAATACAAAGTCACTGTGTATGCCTCACTAGTATTAAAAATATAACAGATTTATTAGCTGAGTACCAATGAATTAGTCACATCTTACCTTGTCTCATACGATTTGACTTGTTTATTTACTCTGTCTTAATCGATCTGTCTATTCATTTGAGGACCATATATGTAACATAATTTTGTGTACTTCCATACAAAAATCATACTCCTTCGCACATCAAAATAATAAATGTATTATTACAATAACGCTCTTCTGAAACCATAAAACGGTTTTACTACAGAGTATTGTTGTGGCTGTGGTAGCCATTCTTACCCATGAATTAAAGCATCAACTCATATATTCAATTGGTACATTCACAGTAATTTGGGAAACGATTCCTGCCTTTTCTTTCTTTGAGAGTGGGAACCTGCCAATTTCATACTCGTTATTTACATGCCAGAATTATGTATTACAGCTTCCCCATTGATAAAGTGTGGTGGCTCCTTTAAGTATGTCCTAATTTGTACGTAAAATTAGAATTCATTGCTAGAAAAATGAACTTCTTCCTTTGCACGAATTCTATTGAATAATCCAAGTGAGTATTATTATTATCTTTTAGTGTTTGTAATAACCAACTCTGGAACAATTATTATTCAGTGTTGTTTCTGAACATTAGCTTGTGAACATTTACATGTTTGATAGTTCAAACAAAAAAACATTACTGTTAAAACTTAAATTTCATCATTTTATTATCTTTGTATTGTGTGTAACGTGGGGATGGCATGGTTAGATTTGGGGTCTCGTGGGGGGATATTTTATTGCTGGAATGATATTAATTGTATTTTGTAATCCAGATGAATAATGACACAATAAATAATCTGTTCTAAAACGTACTTTAAAAGTACAATAATAAGTTTAATTCGTCATGTCTTTTGGTTCAAATAGAGTAGTTTGTGGTTAAGATTACAAAAATGACCAACAGTGAAGACACTGCGAATCAAGCAGTAGGGGGCATTCAGATATTAGCCAGGATTTCGAGTCAGTTCGCAAGTTGATGAAAAAACCAGAGTTAGACGGACTGCTGAGAGTAATGTTAGGCCAAATGGGAAAATAAGCATTAAATTAGACCATCGAATCCAGAATGGGTGGGTAGAATCAAAAGGTAAAGTCATCAATGGTCATTTAGGGTTGGCTATAAAATGCAACATGACCTTTTGAAAACAGAACCTGAATATAAAACAAGTAACCAATTAAAAAATTGTTAGGATGACGTTAACCAAGAAATAAATTAACAATTTACAGAAGTTAATTTCTCTTTGGACACCAAAATAAAGGAGATTAATTCTGAAGTCATTGTTGCAAAAGAAGAACCTTTGTTTGATGCAGACAACAGTATTCTTATTGTACAGGAGACGTGTGTAAACTCAGCATCATCATCTATGAACATAACTGTAGTAGCATGTAGTAAATCTTCAACCAATGAATATGGTGTCAGTGTAAAAGTCTATCGTGTGTATCATCAAAAAAGCGCCAATTTTGCTGGCAAAAAGAAGGTTGTGTCCAATATAAACCTGAAATATCGAAACGAAATGAAAGTGTTTCTAAGTTAGAACTCATGACCAGTGAACTGAAAGTGGATGTTAGTAAACTTACATTAGAAAAACGTGAGCTGATGTTGAAGCAGGAATCAACGAAAGAAGACTCGTCTTATTCCGGTACGTTCACAAAATATATGTGCATAAACAGTTCAGAGAGAATGGAAATAAAAAAAGTGTGAAAGCAGCGTAAATTTAGTGCACAACAACGGTTGTGATGTGTTATCTACGATAAATTACGAAATCTTCAAAGGTAAACAAAGTGCTCTTGCATCGTCAAGAAGTAGTGTGTTTAGTATCGCCTGTAAGACAAATAACGATTGCTACAAGAAAGTTTTAAGTACTGGAAAGCGTGCAGATACAAGACACAAGATTTTATTTCTATCTGATAGTCATGGATGACACTGCGCCAGTTTATTGAATCGCACAGTTCCACCAAGATATTTTGCGAATTCCGTTCTCAACCCAAACGCACAATTGAAATATGTTGTTAATAACAGTGAAGAAAAGGTAAAGGACTTCAGTAAATTTGGCTATGTTATTGTTCTTGTTGAAACAAATGACGTTGAATCAGATATCGAGGATTACCAACGCACTGTGAACATGCTACTCACAAAAACTACGAACACTAAAGTGATTCTATGTACAGTACCCTACAGATTTGACATGGCGGACTGAAACGACAAAATATAAAAAATGAACACGTTCTTGATGGAATATGTTGTCCATTACTGTCACGCTAAGGTACTGGGTGTTAATCTGTTTTTAAGGAGGACTGATTATAAGAAGCATGGGCTACATATGGTGCTGAAAAGGAAGAAAATCTATGCAGGAATCTTCATCATTCAGCCATGATTCAGCCCACCACATCGTCACTGGTCTCTGTTAATTGCCTGCAACAGGCAGATCAGTCACTCATCGAAACTGTATTCTAACAATATGGGAAAATAACAGAAGACGAAACCAAAAAATTATAAGGATCTATGCATACTATGGAATGAACAAGTGAAAAGGAAGCAACACAGAAGACAATATCACCACAGTATACGAAAATAACAGAAGAAGAAACCAAAAAGTTAACAGCAAATATGCCTTGAGTAGAATGAACAAATGGCAGGGAACCACCACAGAAGACAATATCACCATGTAAAAAGACTGAGGAGGAAGCCGTACCAGAGTGGACAGAAGTTAAAAACAACAGGTCACGATGAAGCACTGGGCAGAAGTTAGCATCTAAACAACATGGGAACGATTTTTTATGGCCCAATCCACTGTAGAAGAAAACAACCAAAAAGAAGTCCAGGACTCCCAGGAGGTGTAAATCAGATCAGGAAGGAAAGGAAAACTAGAGCCTACTCTTCAAAGAACTAACCAGGAAAGAAATATACCTCTCATAGACCTGAATAATCCTTTAGCTCTCCTATATCATAATGTACAGGGCTTAACTAGTAAGATATTTGATCCAGAGGTCCGTTTGAATCATTCATTGAAGGAGATTTCTATCTCATATGTTCCTGAACACTGGCTGAAAGAAATGCAAAAATGTGCAGTTGGGACTTCAGACTTCCAGTTGGTCAGCAGTTTTTGCAGGAAAATATACAGACGGTGTGGAACATGTATATATGTAAGAACAGGTGGTAAATCAAAGGGAATTAGGTTTAAAAATGTCTGCTGTATTGAAGAAGATTTTGAATACTGTTTATGTGAACTAACTGATAGTAAAATTATAATTGCATGTATAGATAGGTTCCCATCTGGCAATTTTGAATTGTTCTCTGAAAATTTTGAAAATCTTCTGAACTATCTAAATAGTCTGCCAAAATACATAATTGTGCTTGGAGTTTTCAATGTTAATTTCAAAGACAACTCTGAAAAAGGACAGAAACTTGTTAATCTACTAAAAACATGTTACATGATGTGTGTAGAAGATACCACCAGATATGGCAGCAAAAGCGAATGTACTATGGACCAAATATTCATTGACAAATCAAAATTTGGTTTCAAATCTGAGGTATTGGTCACAGTTTCTCTGATCATCAAGTAGTTAAATTCATGTTAGAGAAATCTCATGAGAAAAGTGACAATGGAAGATATAGTGAGAGAAGATTAATTAATGATGACAGCATTAAGGTCTTTAATCTAACGTTAAAACATTTAAACTGGGACATAGAAAGCAATAGTTCTGTAGATATTAAATTCAACAAGTTCTTGTCCGATTATGAATACTGCCATGATATTTCATTCCCTCTGAAGAGAATGTAATTAAACAAAAAATCAAAGTCATGGATAACATGTGAAATCAAAGAGACATCAGAAAGTCTTTGAATGCTATATAAGTGTGCAAAGCAAAATACTATCTTGAAACGATATGTAAAATGTTACAGGAAAAAGCACAGGGAAGCTATAGTTGCTGCAAATAAGAAGCACAATGGTTCATATGTCAGAAAGGGTAGCAACAAAGTGAATTCCATGTAGAAAGTTATGAATAATCATACAGGCAAACATGAAAATGAAAGTAAAAAATAACCATAAAACACAGGAATGAAATTGTTCATGATCCACTTCTGATAGCTAATTTATTTAATGATCATTAATGTAGCCCAACACATGGCCATCACAAAATATAATCCATAGACAAAGGTAATAACTCCAATAAATGAAAGTACAATGTACCTATATCCCGTAACACTCAAAGAAGTCCAAACAGCTAACAGCAAACTAAAGAGTAAAATGACCAGCAGATTGGATGGTGTGTGTGTGTGTGTGTGTGTGTGTGTGTGTGTGTGTGTGTGTGTGGTGTGTGTTTGAGGTTTACGGTCGCCAAACAGCGTGGTCATCAGCGCCCAAGCACATAAAAACAGGAACACATGCAGTGAAGGGACTGGTGTGTTGGGGCTTATGGGCGCTCAACATCGAGGTCATCAGCGCCCTGACACACATTAAAAGGAACGAACGTGGACAGACCTAAGAAAACTAAAGCACACACTCAAAGAAAGCAGGAAAAGAAGGAAAATGCTACATAAGAAAGTAAAGCCTAAGGAAAGGGGAAACATAGCAACAAGAATGTCACAGGAAATTGTTATTGGCTGCCCACTTACATAAAATATGGGCTAGCTTGTCACACAGTGAGCAAATTAAAATCCTCTCCCTAAAATCTTTGTAAAAACATTTGACATGTCACAGAACTTTAAAACTTTAGCCACATTCGTCCGAGTGTTGCCTAAAAGAGATGGCAGGTCCGCTGGCAAGTCAGCTGCGGCCCGCTGGTCAGAAAATAAAACGCAATCCAATGAAACGTGGCGCACAGTGACCTGGACGCCGCAAGCACCACACATTGGAGGGTCCTCTCGCCGGAGCAGGTAGCCATGCGTCATAGGGCTGTGGCCTATTCGAAGCCGTGTGAGGAGAACCTCGTCCCGTCGATGGGGCTGAAAGGAAGTACACCACACACGCGTTGTGGGCTTGACTATACGGAGCTTATTGTCAGTCACTTCCAGCCACTCATCCTCCCACCGACGCATAACCCGTGAGCTCAACAGCGAGATGAGTGCGTGCAAGGGGATAGCACACTGAGATACTTGTGGGGTGAGACATGCCTCCTTGGCTGCGAGATCTGCCCTTTCATTCCTAGCAATGCCGGCATGTCCCGGAACCCAGCAGAAAGCTATAACCTTCCCCAGTCGCTGTAGTCGGAGGAGGGCATCCTGGATGGTCTGGACAGTTTTGTCTGCCGGATACAAACGTTGCAATAAGTGAAGGGCACTGAGTGAATCGAAACAGACAAGAAATTTAGGAGAGGAAGAATGTGTCATGTGCTCCAGTGCCCGCAAGATCGCAGACAATTCTGCATCAATGACAGCGAAAGTCTGAGGCAGACGGACCTTGAAGACACGATTTGTAAAAACAACTGAGCAACCAACAGAATCCCCTTGTTTCGACCCATCCGTAAAAACAGCTACATATTCGTGGTGCTCAGATAAAATGGCAGAAAATGCTGCATTAAAAACGGTGGCAGGAGTGCAATCTCTCTTGTACTGCAATAAATCTAAAATCACTCCGGGCCTCTTCAGTAACCAGGGTGGCAGGCGGTTAAAACCCTGGATTTGGGGTTGTACAGACTCCACACCGAGGGACTCTAGTACACGTTGCACACGGATCCCAAATGGCAATGTAGCCCGGGGACGGCGGGAAAAAAGGCGGTCCAGAGGTGGCTGGGTAACAAGATGGTGAGCAGGCGAGTTGGGAGCTGCAAGAAACTTACAAGACTGGCGCACCAGCAGGAGCTGCCGCCGGATGGTAAGTGGCGGTTCTCCAGCCTCAGCACAGAGGCTGGGTATGGGACTGGTCCTATAAGCACCCGTGGGCTGTCGAATCCCAGCATAGTGAATAGCGCCAAGGATCTGCAAATAAGAAGGCCTCGCAGACCCATATACTGTGCACCCATAGTCCAACCGTGAACGCACGAAAGCTCGGTAAAACTGAAGGAGACGCCCCCAGTCCGCTCCCCAAGACCTGTGGCTGAGGCGCTTGAGGATGTTGAGTGCCTGCAGGGTTCTGGCTTTCAAGTCACGTAGGTGTGGCAGCCATGACAACCTGGAGTCAAAAATTAGGCCCAGAAACCGCACTGTGTCTCTAAAATGTAGGACAGTATCCCCCATATGCAAGGCAGGCAAAGTAAAAAGACGACGAGAACGATTAAAATGAACGCAAACACACTTATCGGCAGAGAACCGAAAACCCGTCTTTGCAGCCCACTCCTGTAACCGCCGCACTGTTAGCTGCAACTGGCGGCTCACGGTTGCAACACTGAAGGAGGAACAGAAAACAGCAAAGTCGTCCACAAATAAGGAGCACTCTACTGGACTCCTCACTGTAGACGTTATACTGTTGATGGCTATGGCAAAGAGGGTAACGCTTAAAACGCTGCCCTGGGGGACACCGTTCTCTTGCTCAAAGCGATCAGACAGTGTGTTACCAATGCGGGTCCGAAAAAACCGCTGAGACAGGAAAGACCGAATGAAAATCGGGAGGCGGCCACGATAGCCCCGTTGATGCAGTTGTGCAAGAATACAGTATCTCCAAGTAGTATCATATGCCTTACTGATATCAAAGAAGACACCAATACAGTGATACTGCCGGAGAAAAGCCTGCTGAATAGCCGTCTCTAGGAGGGTCACGTTGTCGACCGTGGACCGAAATTTTCGGAATCCACACTGAAAGCGGCTAAGGAGCTGTCTGGTCTCTAACAGCCAAACCAGACGCCGGTTAACCATCCGTTCCAGGGTCTTTCCGACACAGCTTGTCAAGGAGATACTACGATAACTACTGGGACATGTGCGGTCCTTTCCCGGTTTGAGGAGAGGGATGAGGATTGCCTCCCGCCACGAGGTGGGGAACACTCCTGTCTGCCATATGAGATTAAAACATTCGAGGAGGATTTCCTTTGACGCCGCTGGCAGATGTCGAAGCATGGAGTACTGGATGCGGTCGTAACCTGGTGCAGTGTCAGATGTCTCACTAAGAGCCGATTCAAGTTTCCACATGGAGAAAGGGGAGTTGTACGCCTCAGAACTGTTCGACCGAAAGTCCAAGTTCGCTCTTTCGACAGTCGCACGGTAGCGAAGAAACGCTGGATCCTGATTTGCAGTGGCAGTACTTTGTGCAAAATGCTCTGCCAACGTCTGAGCAATGGCTCTGGGTGTCGTTTGGAGGCATCCCTGGTGCAGGACAGCAGCTATTGGTAAACGGCTATGTTTACCGGAAATCCGCCGGATGGCTTCCCATACTTTTTTGGAACAAGTGGAACGGTTGATGGAGTCCAGGAACGCCTGCCATGACCTTTTCTTGCTCTCTTTAATGACACGGCGTGCCCTGGCTCTCGCGATTCGAAAGGCGGTAAGATTGACCGCTGTTGGACGGCATTTAAATCGGCGAAGAGTCGCACGCCTGTCCCGGATGGCTGAACGGCACTCTTCTGTCCACCAAGGCACAAGGCGCCGCTTAAGAGTGCCAGAAGACTGTGGTATGGACAGATCAGCAGCATGATGGCTCACAAGCGTGATGTGATCCACCCATTTTTGGATGCTATTGTGTTGGTCAAAGACAGCCAACCGAGTGAATAGTGGCCAGTTAGCCCTGACAATTATCCACGATGGTGGCCGCTGCTCCAGCAATACACCATCCAGGGGATGAATGCGGATAGGGAAGTGATCGCTGGAATGAAGGTCGTCAATGACCTCCCAGTGAACAGAGTCGGTGAGGGTTGGAGAACGGAAAGATAGGTCAATGGCTGAGAATGACCCTGTAGCAGGAGAGAAATGAGTCGGAGTACCTGTGTTGAGGATGCACAACACTTGAGATGTTAGTAGGCTCTCCAAAATTCGACCTCGAGCGCGAAGAGGTGGAGCCCCACAGGACATTATGGGCATTGAAATCTCCCAGGAGGAGAAATGGGCGGGGGAGTTGGTCGATAAGATCTGTGAGAGCGTCTAAGGTCATTGCATCCAGAGGGGGTAAATAAAGGGAGCAAACTGTAAGCCTCCGAGGTGAATGAATTTCAACTGCAACTGCTTGCAGGTCAGTATCCAGGGGGAGAGGAGTGGTGGTCATTATTGACAAACACAGCGACTCCGCCTTTGGCCCTTTCTCCAGTCAGGTCATCTTTGCGATATGACGTATAGCCCCTTAGTACAGGAGCATCAGATGGTTTGAAATGCGTTTCCTGTAAACACAAGCACAGGGGGCATTGCCGTGCTAGGGGGTGCAGTTCCTCCACATGTGCCCGGAATCCATTCATGTTCCACTGTATAATGGGAGCCATCTATCAGGGTGGGAGTACCTTCATTCTCACTTTCTGTCGGGGAGGAGAGCCCACAACAGACAGAGGCTCGGTTTTGGAGCGAGATGAGTGCCCCAGTCTGACATCAACCTCCATCGCCTCTGAAGAGGAGTCGAGAGAGACGTCAGAGAGTATGACATCCACATCAGCATCTCCTTTAGCGGGCGAGTCTTCACCTTTGTCTTTGGCTTCGATTTTCTGGCCTGAGGCGGCATTGGTGCCAAAACCTCAGAAGCAACATGGGGTGTAGCAGCGCTGGGAAATGCACAAGACTGGACCCGGGAAGAGGCAGGAAGTTCCATGACGTCAGCTACCACGGCCTGGCCAGAAGGCCGGGGGGGGGGGGGGGGGAGCAGCAGCTTCACAGGAACGGCAGCAGCACACGTACATTGACAAACGCAGGTGCTAGTGCTGACAGTAGCAATATCCCTGACAAAATTATTAAATAAAGTACTGATAATGTTGTCTCTCAACCTGTGGACATAATCAATGACTCCTTTGAAACTGGTGTGTTTCCAAGTAAACTTAAGAAGTCAACAATAATACCAGTTTATAAAGTCTGACATTAAAAACTTCAGGCTACTATCATTATTATCAGTATTTTCGAAAATAATTGAAAGAATAATGTATTACAGTTTGCTACACTTCATAAACAAAAATAAAGTTCTTGTAAATGCACAGAATGGTTTCAGAAAAGGCAAATCTACACAAACGGCTCTCTTCAGTTTCCTAAAACTTGTTTACAACATCCCAATTAATTTTATCTTGAAAATTCTCCTATAAAATCTTCAGGCAGTTCTTGAAAACCTTATATATAGTACCAGTTTAGTTTGCCATGAAATTCTCCCACAAATTCTTGAGACTTTTTTGTCCACATTTCTTCCCAATTTAATTTATCTTGAATTTCTCTAATAAAATCCTTGCATGATTTTTTTCTTTCTGGTGTACACACAAAATCCAATTTGCCTTGAAATTTTCATATGAAGTTTTCAGATAAATGTTTTTTTATTCATATATTTTCCCAATTATTTTATCTGGAAATTCTCTTGCTAAATCTTTGGGTAATACATGATGCATGATACATATTCCCAATATAATCGACCTGGAAATTCTCTCAGAAGTGTTTCACGTATCTTATGACTTAAAATTATATGTTTTCATTCACATTCACTAAATGGATTTTCCTTTTTAATGTAATCTAAACCATATATCTATAATTTTTATTTATTAAATACGATTTCTATAATGACCTAAAATTTAAATTTTTACGTATAAGGTAGATCATTTAAATAAGTGGTCATTGTTGAGTTTTTAGATCATTCACTTCAATGTTAATGTTACTGTTCACTTCTTCATTACTATTACTTTTCTTTCTTCGTTAATATTGTGGTTACTTTTGAGATTAATAAGTTATTATTTCCTCAGTTTTGAATAATCTTCTAGTCCTAATTCTTTTGCTCTATTTTTTTAGCTTGATTACTTTTACACTATTTAGGCTCACCATTTATCAAAAGTAATTTTTGTTAGATCTGAAAAAACCAAAAATTCAAAATATGTAAAACCTAGTTAATATCCATTTGGAAGTTGATTGTTTACCAAAGGTAATTTAGTCTGCGTAAGCAAAGGCGATTAAGAAAATTCACAGATTTGATACCTAAAAGTAAACCTCTTAAAAATCTTTATAAGTTTATATTCTTTTATTTTCAAAAAAAATTATGTTCATTTGGTTGTTTACAAAGGTAAACTAAGCCTTTGTGACAAAGAGAATTGCATAATAATGTATGTCCATGGTTTGATTGATTGATTTTAATTACAAATGCTATTTCAAACACAATTCATCACGGTATTTCAATATCTGGGGAGGCACAGACTAGATATTTATGGTACATAAAAGGGCATTTTATATGTTCTTTAAAAAAATTTATTTTGAATATAATGAAGTAAAATGTGGCGAACTACTTGCTTCAGAAATTACTTAAATGCCAAATGAAATTAAAAGAATCAAAAAGTTTTCTCATAAGTGGAACCAGTTTCAAGTACAACTAATGCCGAATAATCTGAGGTGAATATCTGTGAATTTATTCAGAAACTGGTATACAGTTAATTCTAGACAGTTAGTTTAAAAACATTTGGAGTCCTTAATTCAAAGAGAGCAATGTATTAATTACAAATGATATTTTATGCTTTATTAATGAAGACTTTCATGTATCTAAAAATTTAGATACCAGAATAATACCTTACTGGATGACTGACCATTTCTTGAATATGAATTGTCAACCTACAGCAAAAATAATTAAATTGAGAAAACTTGGTTGAAATTATCTGTTGTTAATTTTAAAGAATCAATAATGATGATGAATAATCAAATCAGCAAACCTTTTAGGAAATATTATGTGATAGTTGAAAAAAGGGTATTCCATTATTTTAAATATAGATCAGAACAGGGAAAAAACAACAAGGTACAGAAATTGAAAATAAACTAAAAATAAAAGATGAACATAACAGCAACTACAATAACAACTAGAGGGAGATAAAGCTAGAAATATAAAATTAAGCAAGGTAAATATGAAAATGTCAAAAGTAGAAAGGAATAACATCATGTATGTTGTTAGTACAAAACAACTGGAAAAACGTCATTTTTATTAAGTTGGTGGCACACTGAAGAATAAAATTAAATCAAGACTGGTTGCCTATAACACTGGTGAACATCCATACAACAAATTTGAATACTACTACATGAAAGAATTTGTTAATTATCATACTATTGAATAATTATTTTATTTGCCTTTTAAGACACATAGAAAAGAAGATGGTAAAGAACTCTAGAACTTGTACATTGATTAGAAGAGGGAGTGACTTGTTGTTGAATCAATTAAAACCAGATGATATTGAAGTTTCAATATTCAATAACATGTTGCTACCTTATCAATAATTACAACCATTAAAATTTCTCAAAATCTCACAACTTAAGTAAGCAGTAAGGCAATCGATAAAATTGTATTAGATGATCTGACTAGAGTAGAACTAACTACAGTTGTTTCTAAAATCTATGAAGAATATCCTGAAAAATTGAACATTATTAGACAAAGTTTAGTAAATGTTGTCAAATCTAAATGATATACAATTATAGGAAATATGGTGAGGAGTATATGGAATGACTGTATGACTATTTTAAGAGAAGTTAACCAAATGCAGAAATAAATTTTAAGTACTGTAGTAAGTAAATTACAATTACTTTTTACAGCATTCACAAATAAAACAAATTTCTTCTCTACTGAGATTGTATAAATAATCCACATTCCATTTAGTTTATTGTGACTACATCTCCATCCTCATAAGGATAACATACAGACAGAAAATATTAAAGGGCTAATTTTATCAAACATATCGCACAATACATTTATATATATAGCTTTTTTTCAATAAAAAATAATTTTCCTGCTAAACCTGGCTAATTACTGGGTCTAACTTTTGTAGCATATAAGAAATCTTTTAGAAAATTTAAAAATTATAAAGAATTAAATTGTAGCCACCAGTTACACTTACGTCCAGACAAAATTTTTATTAATGAATCAGTTTTAAAATCACAATATAGACCATCCTCTGAGGAGGGTCTAACGTTTATAAAATAATATTATTTCTATTGAGTTTTATCTACCCATCTATTATGCAAATTATGAAATCGTAACCATTTAGTATGTAGTTTATCTCCTTTCTTTTTCAAAAATTTCTTCACTAAAATATGCATCAGTATATTTTATTTCCTGTAATTCATACTCATAAAAACTTCCTTTTACTTCTTCATCATTTTTTAATTTATACTCATAAAAACTTCCTTTTACTTCTTCATCATTTAATAGTCTTAAATTATATGTAATTGGATTGGAAGGAATAACAGATTCGATTTCAAATATTTGCTTGATTAGCTGGCTGTGTATCGCTTCTCGAATATGACTTGAAGTTTACTAATTCCAGCTTTAACTCCTTTTCATAAATTTAGCATCAGCATTAGATTCAACAACAGTTAGTTTATAATTTGTGTCATTAACTTTTATTGGCTTCATTTTTATCATTGAAGGATTTTATTATATGATTATTGTATTCTTTAACTAGTTTTGAAACCAATTCAGTTTATTTATAATTACCTTGTAAGTCCAATTTCTTCCACATCTTTTCTTTAAGTGTTCTGTTAAATCTTTCTACACCAGATGCTTTTAATTCGGTAAAAGCTGAATAGAGATTAATAATATATTTTTCATCAGTGCTTTAAAGTCTTTTGTATAGAATTCTTTACAGTGATCTGTTTGTAAAATTTTTGGTGATATCTTTTCAAATATTTTTTCCAAAAGCATCAGTTACATTCTTACCTGTCTTATCTGTAACTGGAACAGCACAAGGAAATTTTGAAAAAAGAAACATCAATAACAGTAGATAAATATATATACCCTTTATTTTTTTTGGAAATTCCTATTAAAATATCTGAATCCATTTTGAGTAGATCCAATTATCATAAATCATCAATTCCAAAAGAAATATCGTTTCTTCTTTAAAAAATTTTCTCATCAGTTTATGTAATTCATTAATAATTTCTTCAATCTGTATATTGAGCAAGGAGTAAAGGAAACTAAAGAAAATTTCGGAGTAGGTATTAAACTCCATGGAGAAGAAATAAAAATGTTGAGGTTCGCCGATGACATTGTAATTGTGTCAGAGACAGCAGAGGACTTGGATGAGCAGTTGAACAGAATGGACAGTGTCTTGAAAGGAGGATATAAGATGAAAATCAACAAAAGCAATACGAGGATAATGGAAGGTAGTCAAATTAAGTCGGATGATGCTGAGGAAATGAGACACTTAAAGTAGTAAAGGAGTTTTGATATTTGGGGCGCAAAATAACTGATGATGGTCGAAGTAGAGAGGATATACAATGTAGACTGGCAATGGCAAGGAAAGCGTTTCTGAAGAAGAGAAATTTGTTAACATCGAGTATAGATTTAAGTATCAGGAAGTCGTTTCTGAAAATATTTGTATGGAGTGTAGCCATGTATGGAAGTGAAACATGGACGATACATAGTCTGGACAAGAAGAGAATAGAAGCTCTCGAAATGTGGTGCTACAGAAGAATGCTGAAGATTAGATGGGTAGATCACATAACTAATGAGGAGGTATTGAATAGAATTGGGGGGAAGAGGAGTTTGTAGCACAACTTGACAAGAAGAAGGGACTGGTTGGTAGGACATGTTCTGAGGCATCAAGGGATCAAAAATTTAGCATTGGAGGGCAGTGTGGAGGGTAAAAATCGTAGAGGGAGACCAAGAGATGAATACACTAAGCAAATTCAGAAGGATGTAGGTACTGGGAGATGAAGAAGCTTGCACAGGATAGAGTAGCATGGAGAGCTGCATCAAACCGATCTCAGGACTGAAGACAACAACAACAATAATTTCTTCACAAATGCTTTCCCCTTAACCTATGAAGATTTTTAACGATCTTATTGCTTTTACTGTTACAAATTATAGAAAGACATTCAGTTCTTTGGCTCCCATTTTTATTTGTTACTCTCTAAGGATTATGTGTTTCAGTAAATTTTTAGATTTCCAGCAGTAGATGTGATTGTACATTTTTACAGATAAAAATTTAACAACATTTAATTTATTGTTTCATTCTCTCATCATCATTTGATTCTAAAATCAATTCTCCAATCATAACCAATTCACTTGAAACAGGTGCCCTCTTACCAGATTAGAATGACAAATATTTTCACAGAAGAAGCTGAGTAGCACAGTCCCTGTGATGTAGAGGTTATGATATGAGACTGTTGCATGGAAGGTCGTGAGTTCAAAACTCACCTGAATTGTAAAATTTTAATTTCCTTATTTGGTTCGAGTACATTCTGTAAGTATCTAGAACTATGAAGAATCACTGTACTGGAATGTTCCCTAACTGTATATATAGTGTATGTGTTGTGGCAGGAGGCAGTTTGCTCTGCTTTCTTGTATGTGCAAGTGCTCAATAAACCTTCGTTAAGTGAAGTTAGTGTTCGTCATTCATCTAATTACACCTTCTTCTATGTGACAATATCTTTCATTTTCATTTGAAATAATGGCTTACTGAACTGAGTTGGATATAAAATTACAAATTCATCAACATTATGTCTTTTTATCTCTATTTTAAAATCAGTAAATGACAAATGACTATCTATACTGGCCCCAAATAAAATAATTCTCTTGATCTTTACATGATATTCAAATGAATATTTCAGTGTTTCATCACCTCTAACAATAAGTAATTTCAATTTTTTGTCATACATTCTTTTCTGAAGATTACCTAACTGACTCAGTTGTAGCGTTAAATATGTGTTAGAGATGTAATCTTAAACTGACTCTACTTCCTTGTTTGGTAAATTAATGAGTTAGATAAGTTTTATTAATTTGATTAATCTCGTCTTTAGAATGTGTTATAGGGACATAGGTACTGAGCTGTGTTAGAATATTTGTGTATTCAGATTTTGTAACAAGAGTGATTAACTCATTTTCTAAATATTGTTTGGTAACTGCATCCTAACATTCACAGTATCTTTTATATACAGGGTGAGTCACCTAACCTTACCGCTGGATAGATTTCGTAAACCACATCAAATACTAACGAATCGATTCCGCAGACCGAACGTGAGGAGAGGGGCTAGTGTAATTGGTTAATACAAATCATAAAAAAATGCACAGAAGTATGTTTTTTAACACAAACCTATGTTTTTTTAAATGGAACCCCATTAGTTTTGTTAGCACATCTGAACATATAAACAAATATGTAATCAGTGCCGTTGTTGCATTGTACAATGTTAATTACATCCGGAGATATTGTAACCTAAAGTTGACGCTTGAGTACCACTCCTCCGCTGTTCGATCGTGTGTGTCGGAGAGCACCGAATTACGTAGGCATCCAAAGGGAACGGTGATGGACCTTAGGTACAGAAGAGACTGGAACAGCACATTACGTCCACATGCTAACACCTTTTTATTGGTCTTTTTCACTGACGCACATGTACATTATCATGAGGGGTGAGGTACACGTACACACATGGTTTCCGTTTTCAATTATGGAGTGGAATAGAGTGTATCCCGACATGTCAGGCCAATAGATGTTGAATGTGGTGGCCATCATTTGCTGCACACAATTGCAATCTCTGGCGTAATGAATGCCGTACACGTCGCAGTACATCTGGTGTAATGTCGCCGCAGGCTGCTACAATACGTTGTTTCATATCCTCGGGGTTGTAGGCACATCACGGTACACATTCTCCTTTAACGTACCCCTCAGAAAGAAGTCCGGAGGTGTAAGAACAGGAGAACGGGCTGGCCAATTTATGCATCCTCCACGTCCTATGAAACGCCCGTCGAACATCCTGTCAAGGGTCAGCCTAGTGTTAATTGCGGAATGTGCAGGTGCACCATCATGCTGATACCACATACGTCGACGCGTTTCCAGTGAGACATTTTCGAACAACGTTGGCAGATCATTCTGTAGAAACGCGATGTATGTTGCAGCTGTTTGGGCCCCTGCAATGAAGTGAGGACCAATGAGGTGGTCGCCAATGATTCCGCACCATACATTTACAGTCCACGTCGCTGTCGCTCTACCTGTCTGAGCCAGCGAGGATTGTTCACGGACCAGTAATGCATGTTCCGTAGATTCGCTGCCCCGTGGTTTGTGAAACCCGCTTCATCGGTAAACAGGTAGAACTGCAACGCATTCTCTGTTAATGCCGATTGACAGAATTACACTCGATGATTAAAATCATCACCATGTAATTGCTGATGTAGCGACACATGAAACGGGTGAAAGCGGTGATGATGCGGTATGCGCGTGACACTACTTTGACTCAGTCCACCGGCTCTCGCAATGTCCCGTGTACTCGTGTGTGGGTTCATGGCAATAGCAGCTAACGCACCAACTGCACCCGCTTCTCCTGTGACGGTCCTGTTACGGACCCATTTGCGTGCTACGACCATACCTGTTGCATACAGTTGGCGGTAGATGTTTTGCAATGTGCGGCACGTTGGATGCTCTCTGTCCGGGTACCTTTCTCCATACACCCTGCACGCTTCAGCTGCATTTCGTCGACACTCGCCATAGATGAGTATCATCTCCGCCTTTTCAGAGTTCGAATACACCATGGTCACAGTTCCTACAACACTACACTATCACAGACGTCTGGTAACACGGTGTAGTACAGTTGGTCTGCGTGCGGAGACGAATGCAGAATAACAATAGCAGCAAGCGCTACATGCGGACACTGTGACAGCTAGACCAAACCACAACAGTACACTACAGCCACACTCGTAAACTCGGTCGACATCGTAAACATGTCCGTGCAGATGCTGCTCGCCGACCGTGGCCAGTGTTTGTTACAACACGCATCTGAACGTCGGAGGTTTCAAGCGTCAACTTTAGGTTACAATATCTCCGGATGTAATTAACATTTTCCAGTGCAACAAACAGTACTGATTACGTATTTGTTTATATGTTCAGATGTGGTAACAAAACTAACGTGGTCCCATTTTAAAAAAACGTAGGTTTGTGTTAAAAACTTACTTTCGTGCGTTTTTGTATGGTTTGTATTAAACAATTACACTAGCCCCTCTCCTCACGTTCGGTCTGTGGAATCGGTTCGTCAGTATTTGATGTGGTTTACGAAATATTTCCAGCGGTAACGTTTGGTGACTCACCCTGTATATTAAGCGTAACACTAAAATCAATATAGCCTTTAGTTACTTTAAAAGTGTTATTTAACTCCTTATAAAATTGTTTCATTTAAGTTTTATTTTTGGATCAGTTTTTGTTTTAAATCATTTTTTATATTTTCCAAGATTGTTTTTCCAATATTCATACCACCTTTAGGTTGAAGTAGTTTATTTCTTCAAATTTCCAATTATTTTATTTAAAATATCATTGAAGTTATAATTATTTGACAACAGTTTTAAAACAAATCAACATAAATGACTGCAAATAAATTTGTGTAAATTCTTTAGTCTTTCAACGCTATAATATAAGGCATTTTTCCCAAATAATTTACTAATTCTTTCAGTATATTACCACCAAACGAATAAAGAACAAATTTCCTAGGTTCTGGTTTATAACGACAAATCCAATGAGTACCAACATGATCAAATGTATCTAAATTAACTATTCCACATTCAATATTTTTTGATTTACTTCATAATTCACCAATTTCCTCTATTTGCTTCTAATTACTCAGTGGTTTACAGCAGGCTGAGCCTCGCTAAAGTTTGGAGTTTGTAGAGAAATATTTTCGAGTCTATATCTTGGGAATTATGTTGCGCTAGCTATCTGTAGGATGCCGCCTAGTGCTTGAGATCGAGAAGTACGGCGAAAATGGTATAATATTACGGTGAAAATATGTGTGTTCTAGTAATCCCGAAGTCTGGATGTGTGTGTAGAAAAGCGAGCAAGCAAGGAGCAGAAACAGTAACGCGTTTGTGCCAAGGGGAAACGATCTGCAATTTGCTGAAGAGTTCTGACATCGACTTCAGTCGGCTGAGGGTGCTCTGATGTAAAAGGGATGATTTTGTATGGCGCTGAATGTCACGTCTGTAGAAAGAAAGCCGGCCGTGGTGGCCGTGCGGTTCTAGGCGCTGCAGTCCGGAACCGCGGCACTGCTACTGTCGGAGGTTCGAATCCTGCCTTGGGCATGGATGTGTGATGTCCTTAGGTCAGTTAGGTTTAAGTAGTTCTAGGTTCTAGGGGACTGATGACCTGAGATGTTAAGTCCCATAGTGCTCAGAGCCATTTGAACCATTTTGTAGAAAGAAAGGTAGACATGGGAAAGACATTAGTTGGCTTGTAAATTATAGGGATGATTTGGAATATGCTAGATGTGACCGTCTTCGGTATTCGAGAGTGGAAATATGAGTTTGGTTTATTTGTTTCTAATTACTCAGCGGTTTCCAGCACGCTGCACCTCGCTAAAGTTTGGAGTTTGTAGAGAGATAATTTACAGTGTGGATATCTTGAGAATTATGTTGCGCTAGTGATCGGTAGGGGCCGCCTAGTGCTTCATATTGAGAAGTACGGTGAAACTGGTATAATATTATGGTGAACAATGCGAAAATACGCATGTTCTTGTAATCCTCGAGTCTGGAGATGTCTGTAGGAAAGCGAGCAGGTTCGGAGCAGAAACAGTAACTCGTTTTTGCCGAGGGGGAACGATCTTGAATTTGCAGATGAGTTCAGACATCGACTCGTCTGACGGTGCTGTGATGTAAAAGGGATGATTTTGTATGGCGCTGAATGTCACGTCTGTAGAAAGAAAGAAAAGACTGACCGTGCTTCCCTAGGATAAGGTTGCATCATGACATATAGCCTGTGTGAGTGTAAGCATAGTATAATTTTGTCGTGTGCTGTACAGATATAGAAGATAACTCCACTGTTTGTGTAAAATGTGTATATATTGGGTTGTAAAGTTACTGTGGCTTACGATATGTATTATGTGTATATATCGCATTGTAAAGTTATTATAGTTTTTGTTATGGCTGACTAGAGAGGATGACTGGTGTCCTATAGTAAGAGTTTCCGTATTTGACGATATGTATGGTAGTTTGTATGGTTTAATTGTCAGTGCAATATGGCGATATATGCAAAATAACCACTGAAAGTCTCGTCTGCAGAGGGAAAAACGGCGGACAGTGCTTCGATATTGGGGGTATCAGTAATTCGGCGGGTAAATTCGATAAGAGCGAATCATAATTCTCAATTGATTCACACCCTTGTGCTGGGATATAGGAGCCTCTACATAGCTTTGAGGACGTTTGCATATGTTGAGAGCAGTAAGGGTAGCACGTTAGGTGCACTGGGACGAGTGAATTGGATGTTATTTTCGTAAACAGATTCTGCTAGGGTAAGAATTTCCGTGCATTTTTTTTTTTTTTTTTTTTTTTTTTTTTTTGGCAAAGCCATGTGTCGTAAGAAAAAGATTGAGAACGTTTCAGATGGCGAGCAGCCACGCAGATGTTTCGCGGTGAGGCGAGAGCGACGCTGGGTAGTTAAGTATGGTTAAACGGGTGTGTCATGTCGCGCTAGGAGCAATGCGCCCTGTGCTATTCTGTCATCGACGGTAAAGACATCAACTGCTTAGAGGTGTCTCGTGTGAGCGGGTTTTGGAATTCCGTGACGTCAGTATAAGGCAGGCAAATTTCTCCTGCGTTCGGCGGCGGCTCACGACTGTGACTGCGCACGCGTCCCTGGCCATCGCGCCAGGACATGTGTCTAGGTGAACATGTATTGCGATGGGAATTTATGATGTGTCAAGTATGAAAAGGGATGTGGCCGCCTCATGCTTGCTTGACCCAAGCGGTGTCCTGTCCGTCGTTTGACAGCTGACGGCCGTGCCACTTCGTTGGGGTTGCCTGTGCCCTCTACTGGAAGGGGTTGGCGGAGACTGCTTCGCACGTTGATTGCATTATTTTGCGAGCGGGCCTGCAGGCTGTGCTATGCATTATTTGGACAGTTTACGAGTACTGAGCATGTCTACAAATCTCTGTGCTGCATTAGTTAGGAGGAGTCTCCAACTGGGTAATGAAATTATTTCAGAAAATTCGGAGTTCTTTGCTTGTCTAGACAGCGTTGTTTAGAAGTAGTGTACAGGTCTGTGGGCTGTGTGAGATGGCCCGAAGCATGTATTTTGTATCAGTGTGATAAATAAAACGTTCGAAAGTAAATAGAGTGCTCTCCTTCCTTACTCTCCCCTGTAGCCCAGCGCAACCTGAGTCATTTTCGCGTAATTTTCCCCATACAGATCATCATCTGGGGTTCTATAATGTAGGATCACGTGTCTAATGCAGTAGCCAATAGGAGAGCAGTATTCTAGGGATGGGGAAGTGGGGTGCTATGTCGTGAATAAATGAACATTGCGCTGCTAGTGGGAAAATGTGAAAATTGTCATTTCATTGAATATCGAAATGGTACATTCATTTATGGAATATAATTAAAATTGAATTGGAATTAAGCACTTAGGTAATTGACAAGTTTGATGCACTATGTGAGTGTTACATGTGTTCAATTAGATTCGTTAGGGTATCTGCAGAAGACTATCTGTGGCGCGAGTATGAACGTGCTGCCTGGAGGCTCTGACGTCATCGGTCGTGCATTCCTTGGCTGTACACGCGCCCCATATCCCGTTATAAACGTGTGAGAGAGAGAGCAAACGATCTTGGATTACGTAATGGGATCGTGCAGTGGCTGTGTCCTAGAGGACATGGGGAACAAGATGTATGCACCGATCTAGAATAACAGTACTTGTGTCATCACCTGACGTCACGGTAGCGCCCTCTGGCGGCGACGAAATGTACTAAGTGTGTTGGAGTCTGGACTTCGTGGTGAACACACTGGGTGCCGCCATCTTGGGTTACGGTACCTGTGACATCACCTAACGTCATGAGAGTGCTCTCTGCTGGTGGCGATATGAACTAGACCCACACCATGTGGTGGACACACACTGTATACAGCCGTCTTGAATAACGGTACTTGCGTCATCACCTGACGTCACGATAACGCCCTCTGGTGGCGACTATATGAACTAAGCCAGTCGGGCTCCAGACCTCTTGGTGAACACACTGGGTGCCGTCGTCTTGGCTAATGTTACTTGCGTAATCACCTGACGTCTCTGTAGCGCCCTCTGGTGGCGACGATATGAATTAAGCCAGTTGGAGTCCAGACCCAGTGGCGAACACATCTGCTTGAAATTGGTTAGATAATAAAGAAAAGCCCTTTTTCCCTTACGGATCCTTAGGAGGAGGTCAGGTCAGTACAAGCGTGTTTTCTTTCACACGATTTTTTTACCCTAGCAGTGTAACCACTGAAAGGGTACAGTACCGCCCGACATTGAAAATGGGTACAACATACTTTATTATTCTTGTCAGAACAACATATTTTCTGTAATAATAACTCAATTTGACTTAATACACCGAAGCCAGATACCAGTGTGGGAAAGAATGACAATTTATTTATTTAATTGATCACATGTGCATTCCCACAAAATAAATCCCTACATCCAGTTTGGTGAGATCTGTGAAATGAATGATTGTACAGTCATCTGCTAACCACAGATAGTGAATGTGAATATGTGATCATCTTTAAGACGATCTTTTGGTTACCTTTGGTGGAACCAAAGAGATGAAATTTATGGGAGCTTTGAGCGCCTGAAGTGGGGCTGACCAATGGGTAGCATGGTCTTCCCCCACCTCGACGGAGGTGCGAGATGACCTGAAGAATGGCCATGTTTCAGGACTCTGCCGCTGGATCTTGTGTTGGTAAGACCTGTCTGAGATGTGCTCTGTAAAGAAAAAAGAGTGGAGACATGGTATGCATGTGAAATACTTAAGTGTAGTTTGGAATAATAATTTCTCTATTTCAGGAACTTTTGTGGGGAGAATTAAATGTCATGCAGGTAATATTAAGGGGATCGTAGTAATCTTCGGAAGTGACCAACGGTCACAATGAAACTTCCGAGTGCTTAAGTTAAGCTGAATTACTAGCGTGTGTACTATAAGTTGGAAATATTTAAGAAATGGCGTGTGCAGGACTTGAAATTAGAGACGAGTACTTCCACGTGGTGAGTATTGTGTGAGTCTCAATCTGTTTATGAGACAAAGGATAAAGAGAAGTACTCGTCCATGGTATCAGTTGAGGACTCGCATGTGTGATGAATATGTTCTTAATATTACTTTGCGTGTTATGTTTCCGCGTGACGCTTGATTCAAATCATAATACTCTGAGAGAGAAGCAAGGTGAGTCAGCCGTCTATCCAGCAACGCCACTTGGCTTGCATTGCACAGGAAGACGTGCATATATCCCCCAGAGTTCATAGTAGGAAAGAAAATTTATTAAGTGGGGCAGTATCGTGTGAAACTGGGATAAATACTAATTGAAGTGCGAAAGCTGAAAGTGATGTGATTATAACGATGTGACTATTCCTTGTATTGTATGTTGCCAGTGTGATGTATTTCATGAAATTTAAGTATGTGTGGTTGGCATGGGAGAGTAACCAGATAGTTTCAGAGGCAGTGAGTTATGCATGTTCCTTTTTGTATTTTTGTACCGCTTGGTCTGGAGGAAATTTTCGTGATTTTGGGTGTGAGAGTCGAAGTGTGAGATATAGCAAAAGATCCACCATCCTATCCAGAAAGTGCACTGTAGCGTTAAATAATTACGAGACCATAAGATAGAGAATCACCAATATAAAGCCATGCCCACTGGGCGGAGTTTCTCATGCGTTATTGTTGTAGGTTACAGAATTTGTGTGTTTAGGTTATAGAATTTATCGGAATAAATAAGATAGCGAAAATAAAAGATTGGTGGCCTTTTCCTTCGAATAGTATGTTGTCATGATACCCAGAATTTATAATGTGTGCGCCATTCATATTCAGTGCAATGGCAACGTGTGGATCGAAGCCTTTAAATAAGAAAGGAAATGTGGCATTGCCATTGCATAGTGAACAGTCAGAGTTGTGTAAATTACTAATAGTCAGACGTGCGTTTCCGTTGCGTAATATCCAAAAAGGAGAATAACTTTTAACTTAATTGTGAGTACTAGAGTTCATGTTACTCGATAAATAAGAATGAGTGCACTCGCTTGGCAGACCATTCATCTTGCAGGCCTGACTGCTTGATGCCACAGTATGAGCAAGGCATGTGGGTGCCTCTCACCACAAGTGAGCTTTGTTTACCACCAAAATTCAAAGTTGGGGCCATTTCGTATGAGGAAATGGCGGCCGAGTGCTTAGGTTAGTAGATGTAAACCAAGTGGCCTATTTTTGCTCGATTTTCTTTGCTTATTAGAGATAACCGAGGTGTGGTGCATTATCCTGTTGGAATTTGAACTTAGCGCCATTTTTCTGGGGGAGAGGGCGTGGCACTTTTCCTCCAAAATTCAAACTTCCAGCCATCTCGAGTGACGTTATGGGCGCCATATTGGATTACGTCATGCGCTGTTACCAAGTCTACATGACGCCATCTTGGATAAAACCTGGCAAAAATTCAGAGGGGGTTGGTGCCCATCTTGTCCCAATGCTGACATTCAGTCAAAACAGATGACAAATAAAGCCAAATACGTTGTTCGTATTTGACGATCTTACTGTGGAAAACCAAGTTCAAATTCTACAATATATCTGATTTGGTCCTCATTGGGTATTGATATATTTTAGTTGAGTTAGACATGTTCCTTAATCCCGAAACAGATGGCGAGGTATAATGCAAATCTCCTTATAGCTTTCAGACGATACAGTTTGAATACAAACGCATTTACCAGGTGCATGTAGGAATTGACATGTCATTCAGTGGTTTTTAAGGATATGTGCAGTTTGCTAGAATTATACACATTATGGGTTTCTTGTTATTGACAAATCAAGAAAACTGAATGATGGTACGTATAGACAGAACTTCCAGGAGTTTCTATACCTATATACGAGGGTCGGTCAAAAAGTAATGCCTCCCATTTTTTTTCTACTTAAAAAAATTAAGTTAAGTGAAAAATTCGAATTTGGCGCCATTCCTCAAACCTTCTTCTGCAATCCACTGCAGTAGTAACTTTCTGTGTCAACAGGTGGCAGCACAGCAGAAGTTTGTAAGATGGCCGACATCGATGTTCGTTTGAGACAGCGTTGTGTGATTGAATTCTTGAATGCAGAAGGTGAAACGCCCATACGCATTCATGAAAGACTGAAGAAGGTGTATGGTGTTGTGACAGTGGATGTCAGCACTGTTAGACGATGGGTTCGTCGTTGTAAGGAAGCTGAAGGGCAAACACCGTTGACTGACGAAAAGCGGAGCGGCAGGCCGGTGAGTGCAGTGACTCCACACAACATTCAGCAAGTTGATGACATTATTCGTGGTGACCGTCGGGTGACTGCAGATGAAGTGTGTCGCATTATTTCTCTTAGTAAAGGCAGTGTGATCACGATTATTAAACAATTGGGGTACTCAAAAGTTTGTGCACGGTGGGTTCCAAGAATGTTAACTGATCAGAATAAAGAGGCAAGGAAAACAATAGCCTCCCAACACTTGCAGCGCTTCCGTTTGGAGGGAGATGAGTTTCTGAAAAAAATTGTGACCGGGCACGAAACATGGGTGCATTTTTTTGAACCCGAATCAAAGAGGCAGTCAATGGAGTGGCCTCACACAAGCTCGCCGAGGAAGAAAAAATTCAAAACTGTGCGATCGGCAGGGAAAGTTATGGCAACAGTTTTCTGGGATACAGAGGGTGTGATTCTGGTTGATTTTTTGGAGCAGGGATGCACAATAAATTCTGTTCAATACGTCACAACCCTCAAAAAACTTAAAGCACGTCTTCAGCGAGTTCGCCCAACAAAATCAATGGCAGATGTTCTTCTTTTGCATGACAATGCAAGACCACACACCAGTCGTCACACCTCTGACGAGATTGTCAAAATTGGATGGGAAGTTTTGCCTCATCCCCCATATAGCCCTGACCTGGCACCATCAGACTTCCATCTGTTCGGGCCACTAAAAGAAGCTCATCGTGGGATTCATTTTGAAGATAAGGAGGCCGTCAAAACATCCGTGCGTCAATGGCTTAGGAAGCAGAGCTGTGATTTTTACCGTGCTGGGATACATGCCCTTGTTCAAAGATAGACCAAAACTGTAGAGATGGGCGGAGATTACATTGAAAAATGACAAAATGATCCTCAATGTTGTGGTTTTCAACCTATGTAATTGCATTTAAATTTCCTGACAATTAAACGTAGAAAAAAATAGGAGGCATTACTTTTTGACTGACCCTCGTAGCTATGAAAAACATGTTGATTATGTTAGTGTACATGATACCTTGGACAAGTTCGCATGTATGTCAGGCAGTCAGCCCGAGAGGATAGATGTGCATAGAAAGAGAATGCATCTGTACATAGATGGAAATTTCAGTCTCTCAAATGTAACGTTAAGGAGCTAAAACATTTGCTTGATCAACATTTTAGATGCTAGAGTTAAGGAACTAGAGACATACACCTGCATCACTCTGAGAGAAACATAGCTGTAAAGGTTGGTGGAACTGAAAAGAAACTACGTGACTTAACTGTAAAGGTTGAACGAAATGTATATAAGGTGCAGCCTGTGAAGCAGCCAGCTTAGTGTATACACTACTGGCCACTAAAATTGCTACACCACGAAGATGACGTGCTACAGACGCGAAATTTAACCGACAAGAAGAAGATGCTGTTATATGCAAATGATTAGCTTTTCAGAGCATTCACACAAGGTTGCCCCCGGTGGCGACACCTACAACGTGCTGACATGAGGAAAGTTCCCAAGAGATTTCTCATACACAAACAGCAGTTGACCGGCGTTGCCTGGTGAAACGTTGTTATGATGCCTCGTGTAAGGAGGAGAAATGCTTACCATCAAGTTTCCGACTTTGATAAAGATCGAATTGTAGCCTATCGCGATTGTGGTTTATCGTATCGCGACACTGCTGCCCTTGTTGGTCGATATCCAATGACTGTTAGCAGAATATGGAAATAGTGGCTTGAGGGGGGTAATATGGAACGCCGTGCTGGATCCCAATGGCCTCGTATCACTAGTAGTTGAGATGAGAGGCGTCTTATCTGCATGGCTACAACGGATCGTGCAGCCACCTCTCGATCCCTGAGTCAACAGATGGGGACGTTTGCAAGACAACAACTATCTGCACGAACAGTTCGACGAAATTTGCAGCAGCATGGACTAACAGCTCGGACGCCATGGCTGCGGTTACCCTTGACGCTGCATCGCAGTCAGGAGCGCCTGCGATGGTGCAGTCAACGACGAACCTGGGTGCACGAATGGCAAAACGTCGTTTTTTCGGATGAACCCAGGTTCTGTTTACAGCATTATGATGGTCGCATCCGTGTTTGGCGACATCGCGGTGAACGCACATTGGAAGCGTGTATTCATCATGGCCATACTGGCGTATCACCTGGCGTGATGGTATGGGGTGCCATTGGTTATACGTCTCGGTCACCTCTTGTTCGCATTGACGACACTTTGAACAGTGGACGCTACATTTCAGATGTGTTCCGACTCGTGGCTCTACCCTTCATTCGATCCCTGCAAAACCCTACATTTCAGCAGGATAATGCACGACCGCATGCTGCAGGTCCTGTACGGGCGTTTCTGGATACAGAAAACGTTCGACTGCTGCCCTGACCAGCACATTCTTCAGATCTCTCACCAATTGAAAACGTTTGGTCAATGATGGCCGAGCAACTGGCTCGTCACAATACGCCAGTCACTACTCTTGATGAACTGTGGTATCATGTTGAAGCTGCATGGGCAGCTGTACCTGTACACGCCATCCAATCTCTGTTTGACTCAATGCCCAGGCGTATCAAGGCCATAATTACGGCCAGAGGTGGTTGTTCTGGGTACTGATTTCTCAGTATCTATGCACCCAAATTGCGTGAAAATGTAATCACATGTCACTTCTAGTGTAATATATTTGTCCAATGAATACCCGTTTATCATCTGCATTTCTTCTTGGTGTAGCAATTTTAATGGCCAGTAGTGTAGCAAGATATCAACTATGCATATGGTGATCGCTGCACAGAAGGCTGCTCGAGACAAGTTACCATTGCTAAGGTTAGGACATTTGGATAGAGAGCAGAGACTGCGAGAAACGTTTAAACCAGTTGCTGAATCTCTCGATGAACACTCAGCGAAATGACACAATGACGATGATAACGCTGTTGCCGGTTTCGTTAACTGTCACAGCGAGGCTAGGACAGACAAAACATTTGGTGTCAATGGTGAAAAGCCATACATGTTGGGCACGCAGCCTATAACTGTAAATGAAAAAAACAATAGAGATAGAGGATAGGGAATTGAAAATAACACCAGGTTTACTGAACCTCATTGTTCTAAAATCCTCAAAAACAGTAACATTTTCACCCAATCAGCAATCAGCCCTCTCAGCATATACGATACTACAACAATACCATTGAGATAGTAGACCGTTCACGGCATCAGTTACTGCAATATGGCTCATTCGAATGCAGTTGTCTCAGTAATTTCAGAGCTAAGAGAGAGATGTATAATTGAATGAGTACGCAAGCTGTAGTTTGAGAACTGCACAAAGCAGCACGCAAAACATACCCTTGTAAGCATGTTACGGTTAAAAGTTTGGATGACTTATGGAAGGCTGATCTTGAAGATATGAGGTAGTATTCACATGAGAACAACAGATGACGCGTATTCAAATACAGAGATATATAGAAAGGCAGAATAAGGTGCTGCAGTCCTCAACGCCTATATACTGTATATTATTACGGTGCAGAGTAATACGGGTTCCAACTTATAAAATTTTTGATGGAGTTCAACCACCTTGACGTAAGAAAGGTTGCCTACGCCACGATTAGCGGCGGACCAGGAAGCACGGTGATGCAAGACAGACGTCAGCACAATCTGCAACTCTGCAGTAGATGAGTGAGAGAGAGCACACGCAGCGGGAAAACAGAGAACAGCGACTAAGCAAAATAACTGCACGCTCGTTCACACGGCGGAATGCCGTTATAAGCAATAGTCACGGCTATGGAAAACACTCATAGACCTGTTTAAGTAGCTGCTAAGAGAGAATTAAAGCTAGGGCAGCAGAATAACGAGGTCACATTCGGTCATCGTCAGTAAACCGCACATTACAGAACTACGGAGAGCTCTGTAAATACCGGAGCCCCAGCTGCAAGTAGATCGGAACGGTGTAGGTCAATGGGAACTATGAGTCCGTGTCGACGACCATCTGTTCCAGGACCATGTTGTTTTAGTAAGTCTTGTCTCAGATCAACCAACGCGGCACCAGCCAGCCGTGGAGTGCCGCAGAGCTGAACTCCACTGAGGAACTTCATGCTGTGTATCACCAACCACTACTGATGGGAGACCTGATGAACTACCAGCAGTAGTGCAGTACCAGGTGCTGTACTCTCTGAGTGCTGGACGGAAGACGATGACCAGGGCGGCAGTACTGGGGTCAACGCCTGATGCCTACACCACACAGCGGATGGGGTGGTCCAGGGAAGAATAGACGCGGAGTGTGATCGAGTACACTCCTTCAGCCGATAGCAGCTATCCATGCTGGACCAGGCTGGCCTAAGCATCCGTATCGATTCAAGAGGAACGATGTCTCGCTAGGACGGAGGCGCAAGGACTGGCGCAGCGTCCGACACTAAGAGTCTGTCTGTCACCAGGACAGGAGGCAGCTACGTCCAGCAGTGCACCACCCTTTGTAAAGATGTCACAATAAATGATTCACAGTGTCATCATGTTTTCTTAGAGTCCCGAGCGCTTCCAGACGATTCCTGAGACAGTGCAGAGGCGTCATCTCCTCGGTCCCTCTGTAATATGACAAGTGTCTGGCGCAGTTGTTAGATCGGTTACTGCTGCTACAATGGTAGGTCATCAAAATTTAAGTGAGTCTGATTCTTGTGTTGTAGTCGGCGCACGAGCGATGAGGCACAGCATTTCAGGTAGCGATAAAGTGGGGATCTTCCCGTATGAACATTTCATGAGTGTACCGTGAAGAGCAGGAAGCCGGTAAAACATCGGATCTTCGACATCGCTGTGGCCGGTAAAAGATCCTGCAAGAATGGGACCAATGACGACTGAGCAGAATCGTTGAACGTGACAGAGGTGCAACTCTTCCGCATATTGCTGCAGATATCAATACTGGGCCATCAAGACGTGTCAGCTAGCGAACCATTCAACGAAACATAATCGAATGGACTTTCGGAGCTGAAGACCCACTCATATACCTTTGATGACTGTACGACTGAAAGTTTTACGCCTCACCTGGGTCGTCAACGCCGAAATTGGATTGTTGATGACTGTAAACATGGTGCCTGGTCGGACGAGTCTCGTTTCAGATTGAGTCGAGCGCATGCACGTGTACAGTTATGGAGACAACCTAATGAATCCATGGGTCATGCGTGCCAGCAGGGCGCTTTTCAAGCTGGTGGAGGCTCTGCAGTGGTGTGGGGCGTGTGCAGTTGGAGTGATATGGGATCCCGGTTATGTCTAGGTACGACTCTGACATGTGATACGTACGTAAGCATCCTGTCTGATCACCTGCATCCATTCATGTCTATTGTGCATTCCACCGGACATAGGCAATTCCAGCAGGACAATGCGACACCCCACACACCCATAATTTCTACAGAGTAGCTCCAGGAACACTCTCCTGAGTTTGAACACTTCCACTGGCCACCAGACCCTCCAGACATGAACCGAGCGAGGTGGCGAAGTGGTTAGCACACTGGACTCGCATTTGCGAGGACGTCGGTTCAATCCCGCGTCCGGCCAACCTGATTAAGGTTTTCCGTGATTTCCCTAAACCGCTCCAGGCAAATTCCGGGATGACTACTTTGAAAGGGCACGGCTAACTTCCTCCCCCGTCCATCCCTAATCCGATGAGACCGATGACCTCGCTGTCAGGTCTTCTCCCCTACAACAACCCAGACATGAACATTATTGAGCGTATCTGGGACGCCTTGCAATGTTCTGTTCAGAAGAGATCTCAACCCCCACGTACTCGTACGGCTTTATGGGCAGCCCTGCAGGATTCTTTGTGTTAATTCCCACCCCCCCCCCCCCACCCCTCCCCTCACAGCACTACTTCAGATATTAGCCGAGTCCATGCCACATCATGCTGCAGCACTTCAGTACGCTCGTGGTGGCCCTACACGTTATTAGGCAGGTGTACCAGTTTCCTTGGCTTTTCTGTGTATAATTTAATGATTGTTGATACATACTCCTAAACTGCTTGGGGATTACCGGCTAAAACAAAAACGGGGAGAAGTGTCACGGATGTATTTGAGCGTTTGTTTGCAGACAGGGACGAATCGACGCCTGGACAACCTCTAAACCAATCACGGTGGAGAGTTTTACATTAGGTATTTCAAGACTGTGACGTAGAGGTGTGGAATACATCACTACACAACTTTTACCCACCTGAAGACGAGTACAGTGGAATGTCTGAACAGAACAATAAAAGGTCAAATGTGGATGCGTTTTAATCTTTAGAGCCCATAAAAATGGACAGATATCCTCCCACATATAACTGCACAGTATAGTCGAACCAAAATGAGACCAGTTGATGCTCATGATAATGGACTCATGGGTATCGTGTACTATAGCGTTAAAATGCTGGAGCCATGTAAATTTAATGTGAGTGATTTGGTACATATCTCAAAACACAAGAGAGCATTTGAGAATTCATACCTCCCAAACTGGTCGGGTGAGGCGTTTACAGTTTCCAAAGTGCAGAGAACAAATCCCAGAACTTACATCTTAAAGGATAGAAGTGGCTCTGAAAATTCAGGATGTTTTTACGTCGAGGAAATGCTCAGAACCACACGTGTTTCTCATAAAGCGTGTCTTAAAACGTCAAATGAGTAGAACACTATTTAAATGGCCTGGTTTTCTCGCAACGCAAAACACCTGGAATGACGCTGACGATTTGCTATGTAATGGGGTGCACGCCGCACAACCAGCACAAGAGCGGTACATTCGTGATAGGAGGCGCATTATAGGAAGCGGTAGTATTCTCGACAAACTTCTCGTCGAATTGCACATTCCAGGTTATTATAATTTCAGTGGACCTGGTACAAAGTTACAAGAAGGTTCGGCTCGTGGTGATAAGGGGATTTACGTGCTTGACGAGGCGTGTTCGGAACATGGCACTGCATACACAAAACATAAAGATCTCCGAGGACGTGAGGCTGCAGATCGAATTTTAGCTGATAAAACCAAGGCAATACGTACGAGAAAGGATATTGGTACAAGACAGCGCACTGCAGCATTTTTAGTTGATGAAACAACGCGTGGTAAAACGAAGTTGGCTGTGAAGTTCAGGCAAGTTATTAACGTTGCCTGTCGTGCACTGAAGAAGAATGGAACGATGAAGAAAGAGGAGAAGAAGAAGAAGAAGACAGGGCAGTGGTGTTTAAAGATCTGTATCCTGACAGCGATGTATGCAGGTAAGAGTGCCCTGATGCATAAAGGACCGGTTAAAGCAGCCAGGGTTCTGAAAACACCGAAGACATCAGGTGGAATTATCTCCTTCTTCATTCCTGTCCTCGCAGGTCTCTCAGCGAGAGGTTCACTGGCTGGTTGGTAGTGCTGTGGCTATTGCCGGTGTTCTCGCGTAACCGTAAGCGCCGGAACGAAGATGCGGAACACAAGAGCAGAGAAGGCAGTGAGGAAATGGCGGCCAATGGTGCGCGCAATTGGACCGCGCCGTGCCAAGAGCGACACCTGGAAGAAGGGAATATCAGCGACGCTCCTGCTAGCCTCGGCGGCGCAGAGCGGCAGCGGATCGCGGATGTTAGTTATCAGTGACGCGTGTCAACTTTCTTGAACAGTTCACATATCGACGACTGCAAATTATATTACATGTCGCCCCCTCGCTTGCGACTACTACTTGTAAATATATAAAGTTAAGTATTGTCAATTGCTATATAGAAATAAAACTACTAATGTTATTTTTTGAATTGTTGCGCTACGCGGGATTAGCCGAGCGGTCGAGGCGCTGCAGTCGTGGACTGTACAGCTGGTCCCGGCGGAGGTTCGAGTCAACCCTCAGGCATGGGTGTGTGTGTTTGTCCTTAGAATAATTTAGGTTAAGTAGTGTGTAAGCTTAGGGACTGATGACCTTAGCAGTTAAGTCCCATAAGATATCACACAGACACATTTTGAATTGTTGTATAGCATTCTGAGATCGCTGCATCCTGTAGGCACCCTGTTATCGATGAGTGGGCAAGACCCGACAGCCGGAACATGAAGAATGCACAGAACTCGCAGGAGCAGCTAGAGGAAGCAAGAAGACATAGTGACTTCATGGAAGCAGCAATCGTCGGAAAAGGACTATACCTGAAACCATACAAGAAAGACTAGGTCTCTTTATAAATAAATTTAAAAAAACCGTTAACTATTCTTCTGGATAGACACCCAGCAAATACAGATCTACTCAAGTTTGTTCGGAAAAAATTCAGCAGTCCAATATTCTGTGGTATGTTTATGCGGGAAACATTACTAAAGACTATGTGGAAATCCGGAGAATGTGGAACTGTGACTTTAGATGTTGCTGGGGGTCTGGAATCCAATGGGTGGCGCATGTTAAGAAAAATACAAATAATGTCTACTATTTCGACTAATTTAGAGACTTGCAGCTGCCAGAAGAACTACATTGATACTTCACCGACAGAAGACGTGTGTTCTACAATTTTCATCGCTAGCAAGATTTTATTATACCTACTTATGCGGGCATATGTGCATTATGAATAGAGCATTCTTGGTTCTCAAACCGTGTCAATTCGAATAAAATCCTCGAGCTTTCGATGGCCATCTCCACCATCGTCGTCAGGAGTTCACTGACTGCTGGGGCTGCTTTTTTTTTCCTTTATTGATTTTCAATTCCCCCGAAGGGGGCGGGCTGGCAGCAGCTTAGTACGCTGCTCTACAGCCTACAGACATTTTTAAAAACGGAAGAAGATGAGAAACAAGAAAAACAGGCGATAAAACGGTGACTTAAAGTGTAAAGTGGCGGAGAAATGCGGAAAGTTAAAACATAAAGCAAAAGGGGTTGGCAATGTTAATAAAAGACACATGAGTCAGACAAGTAACATAGTACACACACAATTAAAAAACATGGCGACAGTCTGGTTTCTGTTTGCAAGAGATAAAAAAATCACATCCAGCGGCAGTATGATGGCTGTTCGCAACACTTCCCAAAAGACACAACACGGAACACTCACTGTAAAACACTGCACGAAAATGGCGGCACAAAGATGACACTCCCGAGCCACCGGGGCTGCTACGGTTTCTCGCTTATGTAGGCACGATGACATTATCAGCAGCCAATCAGATGGACCCAATGTGGCGTGCTCGCGTAAGTCCACCAGGACAGCTGGCGGAGCTATTGCCCATGGCAACACTGGTGACGTCAGGTGGCGCCAGGGGTAGGGGCCACGTTTGAAACTGCCGCTCTACTGTCGCGCATCTGTCTTTGCTTTCTTTCGATGTCCAGCGCCCGCCCCCATGCCCTGCTGAGTGTGTAAACCAGGTCTCTCCTAAACATCTGAGTGTCACAGTCTATATCTGGTAAATTGAAATCTCCGCCTAAGACTATAACATGCTGAGAAAATTTATGTGAAATGTATTCCAAATGTTCTCTCAGTTGTTCTGCCACTAATGCTGCTGAGTCGGGAGGTCGGTAAAAGGAGCCAATTATTAACCTAGCTCGATTGTTGAGTGTAACCTCCACCCATAATAATTCACAGGAACTATCCACTAATACTTCACTACAGAATAAACTACTACTAACAGCGACAAACACGCCACCACCGGTTGCATGCAATCTATCCTTTCTAAACACCGTCTGTGCCATTGTAAAAATTTCCGTAGAATTTATCTCTGGCTTCAGTCAGCTTTCTGTACCTATAACGATTTCAGCTTCGGTGCTTTCTATCAGCGCTTGAAGTTCTGGTGCTTTACCAATGCAGCTTCGACAATTTACAATTACAATACCGATTGCTGCTTGGCCCCCACATGTCCTGACTTTGCCCCGCACCCTTTGAGGCTGATGCCCTTTCTGTACTTGCCCGAGGCCGTCTAACCAAAAAAACCGCCCAGTCCACGCCACACATCCCCTGCTACCCGTGTAGCTGCTTGCTGTGTGTAGTGGACTCCTGAGCTATCCAGCGGAACCTGAAACCCCACCACCCTATGGCGCAAGTCGAGGAATCTGCAG